>NC_143437.1:20000000-20300000 GCF_987193195.1 Phasianus colchicus | reverse complement strand
CTGCATGGCCATGCAGATTTTTATAAACACAGCATGCAGGCTCTTGTTCATTGCTGGCAAAAATGAATAGCAAATGCTAGTGACTACACTGAAAAACAGCGTTTTGTAGCTTTGAATTTTCTGTATCAAACAGTGCTATTGTGGTCTTTGCATCTGTTGTCATTTCCATGGGAAAAAAAGTAAGAGGCATTACTTTCAGAGCAACTTAAGTAGTTTGGCATTAATATTCAAAAGACAGCAATTGCTATATCACTTATGTCCAGAAGAGGACTCTGCTTGTCATTTAGAATACAGCCTGATGTATTTTTCCAACAAAATCTATTTTATTATATTATGTCATGTTATTATTAATCAATTTTATAGTTGAATTGCAATTGACCTTTATCCAATGTATATCTCAACATAAATAATTAGATTGGTTTATGTTTTTAAAGCACTTTGAAGATGAATAACATCACAGAAATCGCCATGTATTATTATTATACGTACAAATGAAACTTAACATTTTTGTAAAGAAACAAACAAGCTAACTACACGTAACGTAAGAAACAGAAGAAAACTGTTTTTAACAACAGTCTTGGAGAACTATCACCTCTGGAAACAGGTCTGACTCTTCACTCTATTTATATTATTGTGCATTCTGCAATTTGCAATACACATTATTTGAAATTCAAAGGTATTTACAGTTCAAATTCAAGCAGAAATAAAAGCGTCTCTGTAAATAAACTCTTTGTGCATATACATATCTGCTTGCAAGTCTATAGTACACATCTATTACTAAGATATATCACATGCAACTTCCTACGCAGAATACATGTCATGAAAGAAGATCAAGAAACACATAGAAATTGCTTGGAAACACCTAAACCTGTTGTTGCATTACACGTGGCTTCTTGTGCTAACTCACAATACAACCAGTCATGCCATTATTAATTAGGTCTGCTGATGGAAGTTACCAATTACCATCTCTAGAGTACCTCATTAAGTGGTTATGAGAATTTTTAAGACTGAGCTTTTAACTGCATATGACAGTCGAGTGTGCCACAACAATGTAGAACAACTTTTTCATTCTTAGCACAGGTCCCAGTCACAGACTTTGTCATTGTATAGTATCATCCTCAAAGCTTGGAATTAAAGACAACTCAAAAAATGAGTTTCCTTATTACATATAATGGTTTTCCTCTCCTTTAAAACCCCTGCCATCAAAAAGACAATGCACCACCAGTGAGCAATGTAAACATTTCATTTTGACACAAAGTCTTGCCACCTCTTCAAATCCAGATTCACAGCAAGGACAAAAGAACAGATGTTTAATTGCAGTATGACTCTTTACACTTCATGATCAGGCCACCAGCACAGCACTAGCCTAACCTCATACACTCCAGTTCACAATGCTCTGATCATATCACATATTTTCCCAAACTGACTGAAAAAAAAGCTGCATGAGGAGATGGACAGAGTTATTCAGTGACTGAAAAAAAAGCCGCACTGAGGACCAGATTTTTAATTAGCTACAAATTTTCTGTTTTTTAGACCTTCTGGAGGCAGGTCTTCTGATTCCTGTCAAAGGCAAGAAAAAAAGGCACTACACTGTAAGTTGTACAAATATTTTTGCATTCATGAGATTAAAAGGAGAATTCTGTCTTTGTCATTGAAAAGAAAGCAGTAGAAAGTGGAAGGCACCTATGGGTTACCTCTCAAGTGGGTTAGATAAGCAAGTATAGGCTGCATGCGTGACATGGAGCATTCTGTACATGCAACAGAAAATGTTCCTAAGATACTGACAGCAGAAAATACAAACTTACGGGGCAAGAAATATGGAGGAAAAAGAGTCAAACCCAGTTTTAGTAGTGATGAACTAATTTTACACTTCTTAATTCAATAAATAAGCATCAATTTGAAAGACGCTTTTAAGGCCTTACATCCACTTACTTTTACTGCAGCCAAATACGTTGTGGACATCCAAATTACTGGCATCCGGAACACAGTTGTCACATTTCAAGCCAGTTACAAATTGTTTACAAACACATTGTCCAGTAACAAGATGACAAGTACTACTAATGGCTCCTGCAGGATGACAATTACAGTGCTGACATCTATAAACAAAAGCAAACCAAGGAATTGATCAAAACACATTAACACTTCAGTTAAGCACAGTAGGGTTTTGTTTAAAAGATTCTTGTGTGACATAATGAAAAAAATCATAAAAAGTTAAGTAGCCTGAGACACAGCAGAAAATCCATTAGCCTAAAAGAAATAATTTTTAAAAGTTACACACATTAAAAATTAAAATCTCAATGCCAGAATGATATTTTGATCTATATGAAATCTGCTCAGAATTAAAGCTCTATCAAATGCATAGTAATATTTTGTAATAACTACATTACGCACTCAGTCCTGCAGTGCTTTCATGTACAATCTTTCTAGCACAAACAAAGTTTAGGGTAACACATGCAGTCAGTTTTCCTGGTTCCTGCACAAAACAGGACATCTGTTTTAATGAAAGCCTGGTTTTTGCTAAAATGAGAATAAGTTTAAACAGAAGCAGCTTGAAGTTGCAAAAAAAAAAAACCACCAAAAAACTAGCAAATAAAAGAAAAACAATGTGAAGACAAATGCTGAGAAAATCAAAGTAAGAGAAACGTGGATATTTTAACAGAAAGCTCATTTTATTTGCTGCCTGAAAGACAAAACTGAAAATAATTGAATATTTAACTAGATGGTTAAATTAATCTATATGTTTAATAAAAATAAATAAAAGCATCTGTTCATACAAATACCAGATATCAATTCTGTAAATCTTCCTGGTAAAAATAGAGCACTTTCTGGAATAATTTTTGTGTTGGCTTTTGCATGTGGGACCTCTCATGGTCAGCTTGATTTTCACTTGGTATACTGTTTACTTATTGACACACATTTAAAGCAGGAAAACCAATGTCTGATTATACAAATATTCAAAGGCTTGCAAAATCCCAGAAATTAAGTAAAGCATTTATTCCTTACTTCAAATACTATTCTTCTACTCACTAGAGACTGCCATTATTAGTCATAGCAATAGAAATTAACAGTGGCAAATAGAACACTGCACTTTAAAATATAATTAAATTGAGATTTAGGAGAAATGAACTGAAAATATTTCGTAAAATCATGAGCTTGGAGAAATTTTGGACTGTGCGGTACAGCCAAAACACACTGGAAAATCTACACTTCACTCTTGTCCTAAGCTGCAAAAGTCCCATATTCACACACAAGCAGCATCGGTCTTAAGAGAATCTTAAATTATTACAGGTGCTAGATCCCAAGATGTCTCTGAAAGAACCCAAGGGAGAGGCAGTCATGCCACATCCACTCTGTTAAGATTAGACTAGAGTTTATTTTCTAATGTTCTTCCGTTGGTCAGTTTCACCAGATATGAGGAGATAAGTGGTGGTGCCTTTACACAAGTTACTTCACTATTTTTACAGTCATACCATCACCTTGGTCTATCTCCTTCTGTCTGTAAGGAGGCAGAAGGGAAAGTGAGTTCAGTTGTGACTTAGGTGTGGGCTTTATAAGGCAAGAGAAAAAGGAAGGGAGGGTGAAAAGTGTTTTCGCATTAGGACAAAAAAATTCAGGTCAATAATCAGTGAAATAGACATTAAATGTGACAGATTTTTAAACAAGTTTAAGAAAACTCTTCACATATATTTCCTACCCATCACAGAGCTCTCCATATTAGAGTTCCTTTACTCCACAGCAGCTCGTGCTGTGTGATCTCCTGGGTAATCATTCAACACCCTTAAAAAGGCTGATAAAAGCTAAAGCTGCAAAATAAGCTGCAAATTTGTTTTATGGACTAATATCCCTTTGGGAATAAATAAAATACATTCTCTCTTGGAAACCACTATTCTGTAGTTTGCTCTCTTTTATAGTCAAGAGAAAAGGGCAATTTTTTTCATACTGTATTAAGTCCTTTCATCTGTAGACAGCATTTCCAAATCCCCCTTCAAATAGAGGTTTTGTTTAGACTATTTAAACGCCATGACTAAAAAAAAATGGTTTAGTTAGAGGGGAAAAAAAGACAGAATTATTTGCTCAGCAAGACAGCATTTTATAATTTCTTTATTTCATTATGTGATGACATTTAGTATGTATAGTTTGGGGGTGAGAGGTGATTAACAAAATTGTCTCGATCTCTAAACAGTAAGAGACAAGCTTCTCTTCCCACACTCCTGTCTATTACTGCACCTCTTATGATTAAGGGCCTCCTGAGTATTCCAGTTTTCATTATCATTCACACAAGACAATCAAACTCACACACACACATACATTCACAGTTAGAGCTCAGTAATACTTTTCACTGCCTGACAGGGTGGGGCTGCCGCTTTTCACTTGAAATAGTTGCGCTCCTAGAAGCAGCATAGGCTCTCCATCTGCATCTGTACTGAATTAAGGTCCTGATCTTGCTGACACCAAGCATGTATGGAACTGGATATGATAACAATTAACTACATGCATTTGCAGGATCAAGACGATACATTTTCTTTGACTACAGAACTCTAGAACTGGTTTTGTTTTTATGCACAGTTAATGCTTCTGAGTAAGAATTAAGGATTCAAACAATTAAGGACTGAAAAAATAATATATTATTTGAAACTTTCAAACACGTAAGAAATCTTTCAGGCCTTGTTAAATGCAACTTCATCAGGATACTCTGAGTCAAATATATTTGTGATTTATTAAAATAGAATTATATATAATCAGGGAAAACAGACTTTTAAAACGTGGAAAGAGAAGTGTCAGGCCAAGATGAATTGCAATATTGATTTTGTGAGGATAAATGGCTTTTGTAATATTAATATAGAGAAACCTTTATTACATTGACTCTCTAGGTGCAGTTAGAGCGTCTCCAGCAATCTGTTTAAAATCTTCATTTTTCATCCTTATGGGAAAACCTCACTTGCTAAATGGATTTCATAAACAGTAATCTGTCAAGATATATATATATAGATAAACAATTTGTGATGCTCATTGACCAGTTCATTATAGTAAACAATACTAAGGTAAGGCTTTTCACAAGTGTACCAATATCCACAATTTTGACCTATTCAGGCCACTGCAGACAACCAGAATCTCTAACTCACTGATTGTCGAGGAAATTTTCCCTCATAAGCTGAAATGCGTTAAAAAAAAATATAGAATTTATTTTATCTTAAAAACACTACAGAAGAAATCAGCACACACATACATTCCTCTAAGACTGAGAGTTTTAAAGGCTCACAGTTCCCATGTGTCACAACTTCTGCTTCTTTTCTTCTACTGTGCTAAGGCAGATACGTCTTTGCCACTACTGATAGCTCATATCCTTTTTATTCTATTACTGAAGAATCCTTAAAAGACACTTAGAGCAAGAATGGTTTCAATGGCTTTACAATATTACAAAGAAAAAAAAGAGCATACTGTTCTTTTTAAAAAGATATTAACAGTTAAAGAAATGGATTAAAATAGATTAACAAATGAAGACTTAAATTAATGTTTTCAGTGGATAAATGGTTGTGCCTGAGGAATAGAGGTACACTGCCCAAGTAGATGCTAACCAAAAGGCAAGCATACTCAACACAAGTTAATCATGTTAATATACTACCAGAGCAGTCTTCAACACTGTCATGAGGATTAAGTAGTATTAAGGCATTAAAACCAACTCCAAGTCATGATCCAGAACTGTAAGAACTTCGCTCTTCACAAGATGAGACTTATTTCCAATCCAGATATTTCTGTATTTTGAATTTCAGAAGACAGCTCAAAAGGCAAGTAATGGGAAGGCAAGTAATGGAAGACAAACATGTAGTTCAAGATCTAAACTCTTAACTCATATGCTAAAACTGAGGAAAAAAATGTCTATTCCTAGTAACTGAAAAAAAAAAAAGATTAGTAATAATAAAAAAAATTATTTAAAAGAGAATGTGAATACTGCATTGATTTTATCTCTTACCATTAGAAATGTCAGGAAGTGAAAAAGTGAAAATAGGAAGTCCTTATTCCTACAAATTACTTTATGACCATTAGCAGAAGCCTCTGTGACCCATCACAGTAAAAAAATAATTTAAAAAGTCTCCTAATGAGTGACAGTAATATAAAAGTTAAAGTAAAAAATCTGCAGAATAATGTCAAGTACACGCCAGACAAGACTGATAATCACTGCCTAAAAGCATGTCTACCCCACACTAGCTGGGGGGAAAGGATCACAGGGGATGAGTATTTCACACGTTTTGCTTAAGCTTATGGGGCTTGGTTTTTTTTTGTTTTTTTTGGGGTTTTTTTTTTGTGGGTTTTTCTTTTCAGTTTTGTTTGTTTCTTAAAGGGAAAAATACCAAGCATAAAAAAAGCTAACGCTATCAGTCTGTATGAAAATATGATAGCATTAGAGCTGTGCAATCTTTCTGGACAATATTTAAAAGGAAATTGAGATGGTGAGGATTAAGCAAAAAAAGACAACCCTGGAAGAGAAAGATAGAGCAATAGTTGGAATAACAATGCCTTACCTATAGACACATTTTACCCCTTACATTCCAGGGAATATATCCATATAATTTCAGTGCACATAAAGGCCCCCGGGTACATTAGATAAACAATTCACTCTCTGGCACATAAGTGCAGGAAAAGAACATGCACATTCAGAACAACAGATATTTAAGAGGAAAGGTGCTGTATTTCTATTGCTGCTGCCCAAAAAAAAAAATTGAAATTAAGGAATACCTGTAAAATTTTTAATTTTCCATTAAATCGTCTTCCTGGAATTTTTCAAAAACATTCTGCATGTATGAATGTAGATTACATTTCCTATATATAACTGAAAATAAGTAACTTATTAGCCAGTGATTAACACCTCACAAAACAATATGTCTTACAGAAGACACCAATGAACTGAAGTGAAACAATTACCAATAGCTGTAACATTAGACAATATTGGCTTTACATAGCTATCATATTTGCTCTGTTCTAATCTGCGTCATAACTTATTTTATTTCAGCACATGTGAGCACAGAGAATTGCATAACTTACTCAAAGCACATGCAAGAACCCAAAAGATTAATGTTATGCTGAGCAACTACTTTTTGTCACTGAAACTGTAGAATGAGCTACTGTGAGAAAAACATAGAGAATGTTTTAATTGAACCATACAAAACACACACTCACCTCCCTGTGACAGAGTCAAATCCAAAATGATGTTCTTTGCAGTGTTCACATGTCCGTCCTGTTACAGACGCATCTTGGCAAATACATTGGCCAGTTAGCTTGTCACACACCTGATTCACTGAACCAGCTGTGTGGCACAGGCATGGCAGACAGCCAGTGACACTGGATGGAGAGAAATAAAAACCTAAAAAACAGAAATAGATTTGAGAATAGGCAGTATAAAAACAAAAGTAAAAAATGAGCACTTAGAAAAGTTAGTATAAAATGGGGATGAAACATCAGAACCAAAGATTAGATAGTAAACACACACACACCTCCAACCCAAAGCAACATAGTCTTCCTGCAGAGCAGAGCTCCTAAACCTCACTGGCACATTCTAAAAGTGTTATTCATCCTCTAATTGCTAATTCTGATATTTTTATTATCCACAGACTTGTTGAGACAGAGCAAACCAAAATAGGGGGGGGGGTCATTAGCATGTGCATGGGGAAAATAAAGATCCAAGGACACAAGAGGTACTAACAAATACACCACAAGCTGTAGAAACATAAGTAGTAATATGAAAGAAAAGGCATTTGTCTATTCTAGTTTGATGCCATCCCTGACAATGGTCAATATTACAGAGCTGCAAAGTGGGAGAGATGCACATGTTTTCTTAAAAGTCACTCAATCTTTTTCAGCCAGTGGTTGGCTGAACCCTTGGAATATGTGGATGTTTCTTAAGAAAGCTTATATGTGGTCAGCATTATCAGATCCACATAAAAAACTTTTGACTCCTACTAAAATTCTTGTATTCTACTTACATTCACACACACACACAAAAATAGAAATAGTAAATGGTTGAAAAAAAATGTTACTTATCTTCTACTAAAAAGCTTTCATTCTGAACACTATCTTTCTTTTCCTGTATTATTTCAAATTATGAACTGGAACATTCAACTTTACCTTTCGCACATTATGCTTCTGCCATTCTACTTTTCACCCTGTTCCCCTCACAAGCAGTGTTTATCCATGCAGCTTTCTAACCTATTACAAATAAATACATTCATATAGATGGACACTGAAGAATTTGCAGCCTCACTTGAAATTACAAGTGATTTTTTAGCACAATTCATAGTGATGATGTACCATTTGTATAATCTATTTCTCTATGAACTCATTCCACTCTTAATAAATTCTTTTCTATATGCCACCTCAGAAGACAATTCAAATAACTGAATACTAGTAAGAAATAAAATTATATATTTCTCCAAAATTTTCTTTTCTCACATGATTATTAATGTTTATTTCACTCAGCTTTTTCAACTGCTTTGAAGTTTCTTTTAGAGTAGTACAGCTGATTAAAAAATATAGCAATGCATATGAGTTCACCAAACGATGATGATGCATTCCTACCTATCACTTGTCAGCAGTGAGTACCAATCTTCAAGCACTGGTCCTAAGACAGAGCCGTAAGAAATTTCTGGCTCTCTCAGCTTACTATTAGTTATTATTGCACAAATGAAAACTCATCCTTGGTCAAAAAGATATGCAGCATTTGCAAAGATTTCTCAAACATTTTCCCCATCTACAGATCAAGTTCAATCAGTTTCTCCACAGTCATATTCTCAGTTATTGAATCTTTTTCACTGTCCAATAACTTTGTGATGCCTTGTTTTATAACAAGGGGCCCAAAATTGTATTGTAAAATCTTGTATTGCCTACGGCCTTATTATTTATTTTCCTCTTACATGAGATTGCTTCATATATACACCCCTAGGGTGGTATTCTCTGACTTCACAGTGGTGTTGCACTGTGAGCTCATATCCAAATAGTAGAAGAACTAAACAAATTGAAAACATTAGAATTTTAGTGCTCAAATCTTTGTTCAAGTTTAGCCTCTGATCCTCAGTGAGATAAATCTCAAGTGGACACTGAAGTGATATCAGTCTCCAGTTAACATACATCCGCATCATAAAAAAACCATGCTGTTGGCACTTTATTCCAGAGAGGCCCCAAAGTGAGCCACCACAGAGACTGAATAGCTTGAAGTTATTAGTGAGGCAGCATGTATTATCTCATACTGCAGTTGTCTGCACAGTATAGTATTCATCCTGTGCATAAATAAGGAAAGACCATTTCCCAGCAATGTCACTCTTGAGCACAATGAACAACTCCACTCAGAGAAAGTAACAGGAAGATAGGAAACAAGTGAAGCCTGGACTCCAGCAGAAGGTCAAAGTACTTCTTCAGAACCCAGTTTACAGCTGTAGTAAATGATAAGCACATGAGCTGAAATAGATTCTTGTCTATGAGAAATTTTGCATAAAATTAATGCCTAAGAAAAGATCATTTTAAGTAAGTAAGCCACATCTACTATGGTAATTAATTTCATCTGAGCAGGACTGATCAGTATAATGTATGTTGCTTTTGTCACAGCAGAAAAAAATTGCAAAGAATCTATATTCTAACATTGAACAGCCTGGCTCTAATTTCTACCCTCATGTCATAATAGCCGTACCACTGTAGGACTTGGTATGATATTTTTATTATGATAATCTTCTACAGATGTTCTGAAAGTTTAACCATGTATCCTGATAGATTAAAAATTTGAAAGTAACAATTAGTAATCGATTTTTTAAAGTAAAAGTGAGGGATGGGAAAACATGAGTTAGCCTACCTCTCAAAATATTTATAGGTAAATTAATTACTACAATTAATGTATAGGAAAAGATAAGAGGATAACAATTAATACCGGTTGTCATAACTGTTATTATTATTATTTACTTCCACCTCCTATAATTTGACAGGAAGGAGTAAGAAACAACTTAATGCAATCTTAATTTACAGCAAGGTTAGAAGGGCTCATAAAAGTTGCTTTATGAAGGATCCACTGTTGTATAAAAGAGCCAATTTCCAATTTTAAGACAGCCACTGCAAATCTCTACAAGATCTAAGTATATAGCTAGTATTATGCTTATACTTTGTCAGATTTTTTTCCAATTCAACTATAACTGATCACATTTGTCAATCAAACACTCTTCAAAAGGAAGAATGAAAGTCATAGCAAAGTATTCGTCTTCCTTTTTTAATCATAGTCATATTACTTCTCCCACTGTATATCTCATGAAAAAGAAACACCTGAAAAATTACTTAGCACATTTACACGCTTATCAACTACATCAGTAGCACTCATTTCTTAACCACAGTCTGTGCTTCAAAGTGTAATTAGCAACACTGACAACTTGGTCACTTCATGTTCACTGGCCAAGAGAGGCAGTTTGTAGAGAAAGCTTCACTGTTTCATACAACACAGATTCAAGATCTGTGATCCGTGTTAGATAGGATTTGTATGGAACAAGTATGGAGCCACAGCTGTGGAATAAGGCAGGGACAAACCATTCACTCCTATTTCGGATTAGAAAGATCAAGTTCCTACTACCACAACCTTGGACATCTCAAAAGCAAGTTTGTAGATAAAACTGCTTATGTTATTTAATTCTCTGTTAGAATCAATTTTTGTTCTCTTTTTAACCACTAGTTGAAACATATTTGCAAGTGCATAGAAATCTGCCAAGAATATTACTTCTGTCAGAATACAATGCAAGACAGCAGGTCATGGATACAACAAAACAGATGCTGTACCTTTCTGAATGCTTTGGAAACAGTTTTGCAAAAGTGGAAATTCTCATAGTAAAATAATTTCCTGAAGTTATATTTGCTTTCAATTTGTCTCTGATGGCAACACTTCTTGCATTAAGATTTTAGTAACTTCTGGAAACTTCTCAAATGTTCTTGAGGTATACAGAAGATGTGATACAATCAGGAAGTTACTTTAAATAAGAGTAACTGTACAAGAGATAAATACACACGAGTGGTTAAAAAACACAGAAACTATATTCTACTAAAAAACTCAATGTTGAAATGTTCCAGCAGCCCAAGAAATCCTCAGCATGCTTTAGGGATGCAAGTTTTCACTAACTACTGGTGTGCTTTTAACTATATGTTGACTCTCTATATATTCAGAAGTGCATTTTCTTATCTTTGTCCTAAGGCAAATCCAAGGAAGTTTTCAGTGGACAAGAAGCAAATTACATTCTTCCATACTTCTACAACTGAATACTAATACTATAAACAGAAGAATTTACCATACCTAATTAAGTAAATAATTTTCTCCAAATAGATACATATATACAATTTACATAATAGAAGGCTATTGCAACTTCTTTATAAAAGAAATTTTGCGTTTTGAGTTCTACTAAAACTGGGAGTTTACAGTCATCTTTTCAAGACTTCACACTTCTATGATTTGTCCAAAATGATTCACCTCTCCTATTTAGTTATACTTTTCCACTATGACATTTTACTGTTTGTTGTTGCATTTTATCTTGTTTCCAGTTCTGATTCACCAAGACCTGCTAAGAATGACCTGTAGGATAGTCTGAATTTCTACAAATTCTTGTTCTGTTTGTTGGGTTTTTTTTTTTTTTTTTCCCCATCTTCTTGCTTCTAGCTTGCTGCCAGCAGTAAACAATACTAATTCACCTCTATGTCACAACTTCCCAGACACAATCAATCCTGCCTTATGTATAGTTCATTTGGAATACATAAACAAAGAATTTATATGAAATCTATATACAGTAAATCTCTAAATCAGCTCAGACTAAGATCATCATTTAAACACTAGTGAAAATATCACAGTCCACTGCACTACAGTAAAAGTAGCAGTGTTAAGGACTTAAACTTCCACCTAAATAAGAATGCTCAATGTTCACATATACACTTACACTTGTTTCCTAGCTACTTTAAATATGGTTCTTACAGCACGTTTTTTCTTCTCTCTTTTTTTTTTTTTTTCTTTTTCTTTAAAAAGAACAAGAGCTGTTGTGGAAGTATTCCTTTGAGTGCCATGCAGGATTTTCCACAAACCAGTCTGTTCATACTATCAATTAAACCTCTTTAAACCATTTAGCTCTGCATAAACCCTGGCCTTTCTTTTTCAAGGACAAGGGCGGTCACTGACTCAGGAAGCCTTGACATCACTCCTATGCTGATCTCTGATTAAGTGGCTGCTGTAGAGGGTTAGTAGGTCAAATAGCTCTGGAGGAGGAACTAAGAAAAACAGAACAGTGCCTTATTTATTAGTATATGTACCTAAAATACTTTAAATTAAAATATTTCCAAAAATACTTAATGGAGGTTAAGCGGCTTTTTTAACCTCTGTTCAAATTATTGAATGGCATATTAAAACCAATGGAGCTATAACGTACCTTTTACTGTGACCTGCTGTTTTAATAAATTGCATATGTATTTAACATGAACTAAATCTGTTTAATATTATTACATGTAGTTAATATTACCCATAGTTTTACCTTACCCAGCTACTATTTAAAACAAAAACATTAAGTTGTAACTGCAGAGCTACCCACATATAATAAACATTTGGACTCCGTTTATAGTAATACAGTATGAAACCTTGAACTGATACTGCATCAGCTATTCGCAGGGAAAAACTGCAAGCATTCCTTGCAGAACTAGCACATCCTCAACAGAGCAAGGCAGGGAAGCATATTTGCTTCGGGTATGCATTTCTGGTGGATGAAAAGCTTAACAGAGCTAACAATGTACAGTTGTAGCCCAGAAGGCCAATGGTATCCTGGTTTGCATCAGCAGAGGGATGGCAAGGCAGCGAGAGGGAGGTAATTTTCCTCCTCTGCCTCACTGTGCCCTCTTGAGACCTCATCTGGAGTACTGTATCCAAGTCTGAGTTGCTAGCACAACAAAGATGCGGAGCTGTTGGAGCAAGTCAAGAGGAGGCAATGAAGAATGCTAGAGGGCTGGAGCACCCCTCCTACAAAGAAAAGTTGAGGGAGCTGGGCTGTATAAGAGAATGCTTTGGGGAGACTTAATTACATCCTTCCAGTACTTAAAGTGATCTTACAAGCAGTGGCAGATTAACATTTTATGTGGTTTGATAGTGATGGGACAAGGGGGAATGATGTCAAACTAAAAGAGAAGAGATTTAAATTAGATTTCAGAAGGATTATCACGGTGGAAAGAGACAATCAAAAATGAAATGCTCACCCATGTCCTATGTTCACAGTAGAAAACTCCAAAAGGAGGAATCTCCAGAAAAAGAATCGTCCCCAGTGGCAGTCAGCCCTTAAATGGGGTCTAGGAGAGGTGCAGCCAGGCTTCACCTCTTCAGATCACACAGCTGAATTGCCTTCACCTGTGCTCCCAGGACGACTGAGTGCTTGCCTCAGGTGATCAATCAGTAGTTTAGGCCATGACTCAACCTTTCCCATACATGTGGTTTGCCAGCATCATCCGAGTTCAACCAAATGTCTCCATACCTGTATCCTGGAGTCTTCTCTACCATGCTCAGCTTTATGCACAAAGTACCTTTTGTGAAGAGCTTGCACTCTGCCTCTTTTTTTTTTTTAAATGAAGATAGTTGCTGGTCATTAAACTATGCAAATTTACCTCTTACACTGACTTCTTTAGAGAATAGATCATAAAGAATTGGATAGATTTTGAATATCTGTAAGAACAGTATATTTTGGATGCATTTAAACTACAGTAATAAGAAATTATACAATCTCTAGCAATAAAGTATTTAATATCAATCAGGACATTAATACTTTGCTGGAACTATGACAGTATGTAACAAATAAAAAACTGCCTACATCAGATAGATTTTCTTCCTATTTCCTTACCTGGTTTACACTCACTGCATCTTCTCCCCTGACGATGAGGCAGGCAAACACACTGTCCAGAAACATGGTCACAAACTGTTCCTGCTAACGTACCCTTCGCGTCACAGTCACAACGCTGGCAACCAAGGAGGTTTCTCATGCTGAGGTTGTACGTGTGAAGCATGCACTGATTGCACTGAAGGCCAATTACACCAGCTTTGCAAGGACACTGTCCTGTTGATTTGTCACAAAGCAGAGAGCCATTTACTGTACCTGCCTTATCACAATCACATGGCAGACAAACAAAGGAATGATTTACTTGTATTTTGTGGTAGCCATCTAGGCATTCGTTGCATTGTCTTCCTCCAATATTTGGTTTGCATGCACACTGCCCTGTCCTTGCATCACACACTGTTCCAGAAAAAGACCCTGCAATGTTACATTCACAAGCCTTACAGCCAGTTACATCCAGCCCATAAAAGTTGTCCATGCAGGTGTCACAGAGAAGTCCTTTTACTTGTTCTTTACAATTGCACTGCCCAGTGAGAGGGTTGCAGAATTGGTTCACTGAGCCATGGCTGTTGCACCAACAAGGCTCACATCCATCTTCATTAGAATATCTGAGAGCTTTAAATCCAAAATTGCAACTATCACACCTAGGACCTGGAAAGAGGAAAAAAAAGCATTCATAATTAAATATATATATTTATGCTGAAAAGACATACATTTAAATTCAGAAGTCCTACAAGTACTCTACACTAGGAAAAAACAGAGGACTAATATTCTTCACTTTACCAGCATAATTAACAAGAACAAAAAGGTTGCACAAATCAATTGAAGTGATATCTCCAAAACCTGTTTATTTTTCCAATTTGTTCCAGAAGTAATGCATTTCTGCTGGCTTCAATACAATTTAAGATACTCTACAAGAGATTCTCTGTAGCATTTGTAAGACCAAAAAAAAAACCATAAAAAAAGTCACTTTTGTTCCCAGGAAGAATACCTTGCATGATAAATGCTTATGTGAACCATTCTCCCTATTATGTAGAAATGCAATATCAAGAAATTGCACAGGGTTCTCAATCAGTTCTGATAATACATTTACATACTACATTGAAGACATTAAATATACTTAAGGAAAACACAGCACTAATTACGATGACTTAACAATGTACTTTGGTTTGAACAATGATTACATTTATGTTGGTTTTTATTGTTAGCTGAAAGTTGGCTGAAAAAATTTTACTGAAAGCAGGAAATGTTTTCCATAATCCAAAATGAAATATTTTTATCCAAATGTATGATTTAGTTAACTCCTACAGTACGTTCAAATCTAAACTGTTTTCTTCACACTTCATCCTGTAGTTTTATTAGCTCTGTTTTCAAAGTCATTGCTTGCTTTATCTCTGCCCCAAGGGATAGCATTTGTATTTTAGTTTATAAGAAGTACATTACAAGAAAGCAAACTAGATTATTATATGAAAAATGCAAATGCAGTTATGTATTTTCCCTTGCAGTGGGAAAATCCTTCACTGTGAAGCCATCACTTAATTTTTGCATCAGAAAAAAATACACAATCTTCTAGCAAAATATTATTACTTAAAAAAAAAATACAAACATGCATTCAGTATACTATACCTACATAAAAATAAAAATAAAATATGGTAGGAAATACATTCTACATATGGATAAAAACTCAAAAACTCCAACAGAAGGCAAGTTCCTTTAGCAGTGATGAATGACTCACCTAAGGCATATCATTTAATTTCAATAAGGAAAATAAAAAAGGACCACTATTGCTGCAAATTTTAAAAATAACTGTATTGTTAACAAGAATTATGACTCATTTTGAACTATTAAAATTGGTCTACATGGATTCATATCATATCAGTTTTAAAAATATGTGCAGTGCTTATTTGAATATGCCATACATATTCCTGACAGGTAATCTATTCCTAACGATACTGAGGAAGGCCTACAGGGCATCACATTCAATGTTAACAAGTACAGGGGAGTTAGCACGCTTGGCATTTAATTCACATTCTTCTACCTTTTTATTCTAGATGAATGACCTACTTTAATAAAATTATTGGTGCTAATGTATTTTACTGGTGATAGAATCATTAGTAAGATTTAACATTTGTGTTAACTCTAACAGTTCATGTTTCATAACGCCATCATCCATAGTTGCATTTTTCTGTTATCGTGTTTATTTAAATAGATAAAGGGGCAATAGACTGATTGCTCTAAAAAACAATTTACAAACCCAAAGAGGGAAGCTTTCTTTGTTAAAGTTTACTGCACATGCGTCTATACTACAAGCCTATTTAGAACTGATATGGAAAACAAAAAGAGAGAATCAGTCCAGAAAGAATTAGGTTTTTATCCTGTTAAGTCATATTTGTAACAAAAGCCTCCTATCTTATTAACAGATAAATTTGCAGAAAACAGATGTATGCATTGTTTCTGTACTGTATTTTAATGGAAATAGAAGTAAATATTGTTTCCACTAAAGAGAGAAAATATTTTAAATATGTAGACAATGAAATACGTAAGAATGCATGCATGTCTCATATACTGAACTTCCACTGAGTTAAGAAAAAGGTTTTCAGAGACACAGAGGAAGACCTATACTAAACATAAAATGTATGCAAAGAAAGTATAATTAAGAACATCCTGAACTACGTTTTACTGGATGTACAGAGTGGCTACACAATGCACAGAAGAGGTCACAGAGGTTGTTTTTGACACTTAGCATCCTCTTTATCATATGGAAAACATAGCTATGATATCCACAGAAAGAGGATAGAAATGGTTTGGACTTATGCTTATTTTCTTTATTTGCTGTTATTTTTGTATTTCCTTTCCAGCCACAATCAGAATAAAGGGAGACAAAGAAATATTCACGATTTTACAAATAAGTCACTTTTTATAAAGTAGAGAATTGTAAATTGATAGAAAGTTAAATATTTTAAAAACAACCTACAACCATAGTTAATTATTGAAAGAGTACATTACTAATTGCTCTAATAACAAAGAAGAAAAAGAGTTTTTTTTTTTCCTTGAGACATGTATAGCCTGAGACATGTACGGTTACCATGCAAGGCTCACTTTATCAGGAAATTCTCCTTGCATAATATTCCCATACATCAACATTTCAAAGTGTATTATATATACTGTGTATTTTGGGCACTTGATAAATTTTGTCCTTATGTGGCTGTGGCTCCCCTCAAATATGCTGGAAGTAATAAATTGCTATAATCAAATCTAATTTCTGAAAAATACCTGTGGGAGTAACAAACAAAAAAGCACGTCTTGTAAAAAAAATGATAAATAACACAGAAGGTAGCAGTTTATTATAATCAGCTTGGCATTGAATTACAAAATTAAAATTATGTGGCCCTTGATAACTAACCCTAGCTATGTATATGATCTGTGGAATTATGTTGACTTATTTTGCATTTCATAGGAACAGTTCAAAGAAATATAATAGAAAAAAATGGGTAGATTTATCACAAAGGACCCTGTAGCACAGGATATTTTCAGAAAAAAAAATCCATTTATTTTGCTATATTAAGAAAACTAGCATGGAAATGATTTGCTTAGAACTCATTAAGTATAAAACATTTTGAAAAAGTGTTAATTTCCTAAAAGAAACATCTATGCAGTAAGCAAATTACATTATTTCTGTGCCTTATTAGTACGGAGCTATGTAAGGTAATGCAACTACCCCATAAAGAAACTTCTAAAGGGTTGATTAAACTGAACTTCAAGCTGTAGTTTCATAGAATTATTAAATTAATAATTTTCCAACAGTTAATTTTATTCATTCTTAAAATCTTCCTTCAGCAAAGAAGTTTACTGCACTTTTCATTTAGAAATCAAGTGTTTTTTACTTCCAGAGATAACAAGAAAAATGGCTCCAAACTCTTGCATTACACATACCAATAACATTTGCTTTGCACTTGCACTGGCCTGAATTTTGGTGACAGGTAATATCTCCATTGACTGTCCCAGAGGTATTACAGTTACAAGGACTGCAGCCATCAGGGTTTGACTGTTGTAGATTGTAGAATCCTTCCTGGCACTGATTGCATTGTCTGCCAGACACATGTCTCTTACAATTACACTGGCCTCCAATCTAGAAAGATACAAAATATTATAGAATGATGAACATATCTATTTTTAGATGACACACTCATTAGCAACAAGAATAGGAGTATGAGTCGGGGAGGAGAAAACTTTAAATGGAACAGAAAAAAATAAGCCTGTGTAACACATACTTTAACTTGTTTTGAGAGAAAAAAAGAAGAGAATCAATGTAATCATTCCTTTTTAACTAGAGTTAAACAGAAGGAAAAAGGAATTGAGTAAACAGAGCAGCACTATTTAACACCTGGATTCGAAAAACTAAATATAAATAAGTTTTGTATAAATGATGACTTCTATTGAAATCAACAGCAGTTTTTTGAATCAGTTACTACAAAATATTGTATTATGTAAAAGATAAAGATATTCATTTATCATTATCTTCTTATTTAAGTGAAAATGGTAGCTAAATGAGAATAAAGAAAATTGAACAGTCTCTTCTCTAATTATTCATCAAATATAAATTCCTCCTTTACAAAAGGATGTAATCTAATGGCTCAGTATTTGAAACCCTCTCTCTGTTTTTTGGGTTCATCTGGGATCCTAGTATTGTATTTCAGTGCTGGGATGGTATTCTCCTGCTCCCTAAATGGACAGAATTATTACTTGGAAGGGTCTGAGGCATCCTTTGTTATGCCTGAGCTGTAAACTGGGAAATTTAAGGGAATCTGAAAAGCTAATTTCAAAACTCTGAAAACCTAAAAAAACAATTGCTACACTCATCGCTTTTCTGATATGATGGAAAAACTTCCCACAAGGAAAGGGATATGGCAGAGAAACAGGGAAAAGGCGTCACCAGACAATGCACAGCACAGATGACAGCAGGGAGTCAAACCAATAAAGTATGAGTTTAGTCAAAATTGAATAAATAGAATCCATATCCAAGAAACATTAAAAAAATAAAAACACTGTAAATCAAAAGCCATTAAAAAATAAGGAGAGAATTTTCAGATCTCAATGCAAAACTGAAAAGAGAACAGGGCATGAAGATACAGTGTTAAGTGCTTCCTAGGAGAGAGAATGATCTAAAATTGAAAAGGAATACTTTTCTTTCTCCATTTCATTTGTTTTAAACTAATATAACCATGAAGAACTAAAATCAATTTTTTTTTTTGAAACAGAAAGGAAGTCTGCCATTTTTTGTCACATTGTGACAGAAAGTAAACATCAGCCATTCACATTTGTAATCCCTGGTACAACACCACAGTATTCAAGGCTGAGAAATCTTTCACAAGTTAGAGAGAATTCTTGATCAACTAAAGACAAGTACTGGTCTCCCAGATTTCTTCATTGATAGTTTACATGCTATGTATAAACTGTGTACATCATCGCTTGCCTAAGGATGTCACACGGTTCTCAATAAAAATATAAAATAAAGCCAAAAGCTCTTTATAAAAGGGTTTTTGGTTATGGGTAACTAACTCAACGTGACATGTACGACTGAATTCAAGCTTTTAAGAATTAAGCACTCCACAAATATCATGATGCCTAAATTACATATTCCACTCTACCTTGCCTGTTTCCAATTCGCAACACCAGCGAGATATATTTGAAGTTTTGCAGCTGCCTGCACAATTACATGTAGCTATATAGAGTTAGATGTAGCCATCTGCAGGACAATGACTGGGATATGAGAAAGTCTGGGAAATCCCATTCTGCAGGTGAGTTCCATTTCTAGACCTCTGTTTAAAGAAACCCTTCATTCTAAAAATTCTATAAGCCTAATTTCAGCTTTGTGTTCTGTGGGCTGTATCAGGGCTGGAGCATGACTCTTCTGCTTCTCTTTTCAGGATTGTTAGAATTTAGCAGTTAGTACAGCATAGTATATCATAGTTAAGTATATTAGGATTGTATCTGCATCACACTAGAAAAAAAGAGAAGGTACTGTAAATTACTTAGGTGTAATTTTTTTTTTTCTTTTGTGAAGTAATTTAAATGCCTAAAAAAAAGTGAGTTAACCCCTCACCAGTCTAGCTTCAGGACAGACTGAAAACATGTGTATTATGGCCAAGATGGGTTAATGCTTTTAAATAGATACCAGACCAAAACTTAGCTAAACTGCTGTTTTTATTTTAAAACTATCAGTCAGGCAAGTTGAAACAGACAGTTTTGTGGTGCTAGGGACAAATCTACTCAGAATTTCCATTTGAAATAAATGGTTTAATCACACCCTCTAGTATACAATTAAGTTCTTAGCTTTATTAACAAAAGATAAAATAGAGTAATTCAACATCTAATTGGAAATTCTCGATGTAGAAAACACTGAATGAGTGCTACAGAGAAGCACGTGTTGCTAACCCCATCCTCATAAAAGGATACTGTAGACCAATAAAACCTCTTCAAAATGTTTTTATGGTAGATGTCCACTGATGTATCAGTCACATTTTCCAGCAAGAGGAATAGACTAAAAAGGTAAGAAAATGGTATTTTCTAAGCAAAAGGCAAGAAAGCAGCACGTATAAAAATGGAGAGACCATTAATCTGAGCCATCAGGGAACTTTCAAGTGAAAAGCAACTCTGAATTTACTCTGAGCAACTAAATGAAAAAATACCATAATTTACTAAACAACTATATAAGAATCATTTTGTGTAGTGATCACAGCATCCTGAGATTATGCACTTGCAAGCATTATATATAGATACTTTTGCTATCACTCAGTATAAACACATAATCCTTATCAAGAAAGACTTTAAAATGATTCAAAAATCTACCATGTTGAGGGAAGTATTAGAAGCAGAACCAAATCTTTCCAAAAGAGGAATTCTAATCACAACAAGAAAATTAACTAAGAAGATAATCATAACCAAATTTTAAAAACAAACACAGTTTCTAATTGCAACATAGTTAAGGTATGAAAGAAAAAAAGATTTTTTCAAATGTCAGAAGTCAGTAAAGAATAAAGGATATATGATAAGCAGATTCAGATTGGACATCAGGAATTTTCCTATATAAACAAAGGGCAGCAACAGTAGCAGACTGCCCAGAGGTACTCAAGACTCACACAGACAAAAGCATGACTGGCTGAACTCTGTGTTGATAATAACCCTACTTGGAGTTTAAGCAGGTGACCAACTAATTTTTCCATGATTCTGCATAGCTTTCAGGGAAGATGCATGCACAACAGAGAAGGCAAAAAAAAAAAGCCCACGTTTCATGTCTGTCAAGGTCCCTCTGAATGGCATCCCTTCCTTCCACCGTGTCAACTGCACCACTCAGCTTGGTGACATCAACAAACTTGCTGAGGGTTCACTAGACTCGGTCGTTGATGTCATTGATAAAGATGGTAAAGAGCACTGGTCCCAACACAGACCTCTGGGGGATGCCATTTGTTACTGGCTTCCACCTGGACATAGAACCATTAATCACCACCTCTGTCTGTGACCGTTCAACCAATCTCTCATGCATTGAGTGGTCCACCCATCAAATCCACATCCCTCCAATTTGGAGATAAGGATGTGGTGGGGGACCATGTCGAAGGCCTTGCTCAAGTCCCAGTAAATGACATCGGTTGCCTTCCCTTTGTCCACCAATGCCATCATTCCACCATAGAAGGCCACCGAATTGGTTAAGCATGATACATTGGAAAAAAAAACTTGTACATTTTTAGCAAAGATTAATCATGCCTCATGATTCTACCATATTTCTTTATGTCAGCAACATCTGGAAATATTGCATATCTGAATCGAATGGATGATCAAAAAGTCAGATTAACTTCTACATCAAGTAGTGTAAACGTAACACCTGAGATAAAACAATGCTGACTACACGTAAGCAATGATAATTCCAAAATTATCTGTTATCACTCAAGAAAGGAGCTATTATACTTCTTTGTTCTCCCTAAAAATGTATCAAATCCCTGAGACAGTTAAATAAGGTATACCGGAATTATGTGTAAAACAACAGAATTACACCAAAAGTGTTATTCTGTCACTAGAATCCATTGTGTATTGCATTTTTAATAATGTGTGTAAAATTAAAGCATTAGATTGCATAGTAAAACAACAAAGATATGAATGCAAAGTGACTAAAATAGACTTCTTGGTTCAGAAAGAGGTGACTAAGATGAAGGGAATAGATGTCTATAAAATTTTCAGTAGAGAGAATGCCTGCAAAATTAACACAAAGACACTTATAAAGAAAAGAAGATTGTGTTCTATACGCAACCTGTGCATTGAAAGATACACAGTTTGAAATGTATTTAGAAAGGAGTTAGATGAACTCCATAGGTGAAGATCAAATGTGACAACTCAGATGAAACTCCTGTCCCAGGTCGTCCCAAAACCATAAATTGTTTACTCATATTATTGATAAACAGCAGAGAGCATAATGTGCTAAATCAAAGTCTCATTTCTGTGCTTATAGACACATAAACCGAAGTCTAAAAGTAACCAGATAGCGGCCTTCTCCAGACACAACAAGTGAAAAATGCAGATCACAAAGTGCTAAGAGCATAAAAAAAAACCACCAATATTTTCAGCATACTTTAAAGTGTCAAGCTATTATAGGAGTACAAGTAGTAGTAACTTTCATCACACTCAGATGCAGAAAATGCATGCCCCTTTCCCAGGATAAAAAAAAAATGCCACCAAAAGAGGATATGTAATTCTTCAGGATGAAGGAGGAATAGCTGGCTAACCAAGGAACACAATGCAAATTCTCACCAGGAGCAAGATAATAATATCCTTCAGAGAATTCCCAGTAGAAGTTTCCTCCCTTCTATGCACAAAAAAAGTTTTCCACCTGTAATCAGTAAAATTAGCAACCATTTTTCTACTTTTAAAAAGAGTGAAAGGTTTTCCTGATGGCTAAGTACAGGAAACTAAAGTTTTCATTAACGGAAAAAGGCTTATTAAATTGTTTCTTAATAGATCTGAAGATAGCTTTCTATGTACCAGATTAAAGTATAAGAAAAAAAAGTCCATTGGCATTCTTCCTTAATTTCTGAGTCTTCAGAAAAAAAATAAAGAGAACCTACAGCCAAGACAAAAAAAAAAAAGAATAATTTGAGATAGTTGTTTAAGTTCAGTTTTCAAAATACAAAGTAACTAATACAATTTTATAATTTCAATCTAACCTTGTCCTCTACAGTAAGAATGGCATTATAAGTGGATATGAATATCAGGTAAGGAAAACCTGCCACCTTAACGCATCCAATATTACACAGACTTTTATCCTACTGCACATGTTTCAAATAGCTAGGTGAAATTTTAGAGGGAAAAAATAAAGAAACAAATCTTAAATTTCTCTGTCAGGACAGCAGCACTAAAGCAATCCAGAAGCACTGTGAAATGCATGTCAATAGATACTGTTACAAAAATGTATAAGCTGCAGATATTTATAATAGTACAGAAATAAGTGTGACACAGGTTATTATACACAGTACAGAAACCTACATCAAAATAACTGGAACAAACCATTTCTATAACCACTTAATTATTAAACTGACTTACAAAGCTTAACTGTTTTTATTTATATTTAATTTTGGTAATACCTGTAAAACCAGCTTACTATCGTTTCTAGAGTATCTAGGTATCCAGGTAATACTGGTAGCAATTAATATTTAAAGATTTTATTAATCAAGATTTCACTGGTTGAGCACTGGAGATATTATTGAACTTTGCCCTCTCCACAACCCTTCAACCAATTCAAATGCTATCAGTCATTTAAACAAATAGATTTTAATTACACTGCTTATATAAGAGAAAAAAGCAATTTGTTCTCCTGTTGCTTACACCTGGCAGGTCTGTATCTGACCCTAGGAGTAAGAAGATGGAAACAACTCGTCTCTTAACACAGCCATCTTAGAACTAAATCACTTATAAAATATAATCTGTCTAGATTGTTCCCTCTGAAAATGAGTCCAGCACAACATTACTACCAAGTGGCAGTGTGTGTCTTGGGACTTCATAATTACAATTGTTATTTGATACAGAAAAATCACTGATGCTGAGGTAGCATATAATACCTTCTGTCATTTATAATTTATGAATGAAATACACATTACTCCCATATCCTTGAATGTAAATGGTTATAAAAAGTATGCAAGCAATTTCCTCCTGCACAAATCACAGTTATAACATTATTGTCCTTAATCGTGAAACAGACCACTTGAGATTTCTGACTTTTACATATACCTAATAGTTCATGTTGCTGTAGTCTATAGTCACACAATTCCTTATCTGGGCAATATGTTAATCTAACTCATCAAATCTAGAATCACAAAATAAAATAAAGTAAAAAAAGCCTGTTAAAGAATCCTCTCAACATCCAGTTAACTAAACTGATATAAGGACTGAACTGATATGGGTAAACAGGCAATGGGTGATATATTGCATATAGTTGTCTCAATTATTGCTTACAGCACAATTTTTCCAGAGCACTCATTTAGTAGATATTCAATGTGTACATACGGAATTAGAAATATCTTCTGACTAAAGATTTGTTGTCCATATGTATTCATAAATTATAACATGGAATTTACTGAAAAAATAGCTGAACCAAATCCTTCTGAAAGTTAAAACCACCTCTTCTCTCTGGATATATCTCAAATTTCAAAAAACTTATCTTTGTTGTCTGTACCAGAGGAAACACATTACCAGATACATTAAGAGAAAATCTTTCCAATTCTGGAGAAAACAACATGAGATGTGACTGACTTCACTAAATAAAAAAATCAAAACTTGGCACTTGATAAGTTCATTTTACTACAGTGAAACCTTGTTTTGAAGCCATATGACCAAAAAAAAAGCAAAACACCAACATCCTTTCAAGATTGGAATAGTAACGATTATATAGAATTACAGTATGGCTTGGGTTTGAAGGAATCTCAGAGATTCTCCAGTTCCAATCACCTCTCATTAGATCAGGTTGCTTAAAGCCCCATCCAGTCTGGCCTTGAAAACATTCAAGGATGAGGTATCCACATCTTCTCAGGGACATCTGTTACAGAACTTCACCACCCTCATAGTTAATAATTTCTTAAATGTAATCTAAATCTATTGCTTTTTAGCATAAAACAACAACTTCTTGTCCAAAAACTATATCAGGTCCCATAGAACGAGCACATTCATTTCAATTATTTACCCTTGACCAATAGAGAAGCATGTTTCCTCCATCAGCTGGAAATGCCCTAATTCTCACATTTGGAGATCCATGTGTACGTTTAGTCCAGCACTACATTCTCTTTGTTCATCCTGCCATTACTGATTTTGCAATTGATTGGTATTGATCTCAAAATACTGCTTTCTTGATAGAAATTCTAATCAAATACTTCCCACTACCTTGTAACTTAACACAAATCTGGCAAGGATCCCAGCAAGCAACAACAGTCTGCAATCTCAGGAAGTCGGAGGAGGGGAACAACAGGGTTGAGAATTTATTTTCTTTTCATTTTCTTCATTTTAAGAAATGGAAACTGTAAGGTGTACTGGCTCACACAGATAGGTTAATAGTCTGACCACCAAATACCTGTGAGTATTCTCAGTATGTCAGCTTTGAGAACTGAAAATTGAATAAGCAGCAATAATGAAGTTCCTTTTTACTCCCCTACTCTCTCATCTTGTCATCACTTAAGATGACTTTGAAAAGTCAGAGGATTTCTGCTACAATTGCTCAAAATGTAAAATGAAGTGTTTCTTCTCCGCCCACAACATTCCAGGCCAAGTCCCCCAAATCATTTTTACAAAATATCACTGAAAAGCAGCATTTCCATGGTATAAAACCATGCAGAAATTATTTGACATAAAAGGCTCCTTCTCCTTCAACTTATTAAGATTACAACCCTTCCATAAAGGCAAATCCAAAATTCATACATAGTCTTTTATAATTTGATTTCTTGTTGTCTCCATTAGCTAGGATGAACACAAGCTGTTCACTGACCCTAGTAGTAGTTTACATTTGCATCCTTTTCCATTCAGACCATCTATTGACTGAAATGCCCTTAATAGCTGCTTTACCTGATGTTCTCATATAACATACATTTCAGTTTATTTATTTTCAATCACACTAAATTGGTTGAAAAATATGTAGGTGGAAAAATGAGAACACAGGAATACTCACTCTAATTTTGGAACAAAGAAATTTTCAACTCCAAAGAAATATCTAAAAGTCTACCCTGGTTTAAAATATGTATGCATATATAAACACCAGCTAGATTATCTACTATGTTAAAATAAAATGGATTCAAAATTGAGGGAAATGTACAAAGAAATTCAAAATAGCAATATTTAGGGAGTATATAGAAAAGCAAAATCTGAAGGCTGTTGAATAACAGACTTGATCTCACTAGAATGTCATTTGACCATTCAAAGAAAGCAATAATTATCATTTTGTTCATCTTCATGCTTTAAAGTAGGTTTTCTTGCAATGAGACAATACAGCCATCACACTGAGATGAGGCAGTTAGTCATGTGCAACTCTGACCAATATCCTGTGCAGTAAAGTACAGTTTATTTGCACCAATAAGTATATGATACACATTTACAAGCATGCTATGATTAAATTAAAAACCAGAAAACAAACAAAAAAACACAGTAAAGGTTGAGTGAAGAAAGATATCTAAATTCACTGAGTCCTGAATGGCATTTCCAAAAACTAAGTAAAAGTAATAGCACCACTTTCAGCTATGCCCAGAAAAAAATGCCCTGGAAAAGAATGGGTTTTTTTCATGCCATTATATATGGCGTACTATAACAATCATGAAAGGACTACAAATTGCTGTGCCTGATTGAATATGTAAGTGTTTGTAGAGCAGTCTGGGTAAAAAACAGCGCAGGGAAATGAGTCAAGAATTGTGGTATAAGGGCCAGAAGAAATTTCCAGCTCTCTATACAGAGCAAGAATGATCACATCAGCAGTATTCTGGCAGAATTTTCTCATGTGTGAATAGTTAGGGAGAATAGGAAAAGGCAGCCAATTCTTCTTTTGATCTCATAAAACTTAGGCACCTCAAATAATTCATTTGGACTTTCTGATGGTTTGAAATATTTTGTGCCAAAAGTTCACAGTGAGGACGCAACTAATGTGAATCTTTTCTGCACTGATTAGATGCCAATAACCAGCACAGAAGTGGGCAAATTTTAACACATTGTAGCAATTTTCTCTTGTACCCACCAGCCTCAAGCAAGGATCTCTCCGCAAAAAAAGCCTAATGCACTGTTCATAGATATGCTACAACAACAACACCCTTCTAAAATCCTTCTCATTACTATCAACATTATAATTTCAAAGTTTGTTACTATGTTAGTCTGAACTTTAACATACAAATGACTTTACACACTAATCCGCAAATTAACTTAGTGTACATGTGTATGAGAACTGAGACCTTATGTGAGAAATGCTACACATCATAGCACGTACTTCCTACCAACAGCAGAATGAAGTAGGTGAACAGAACAAGGATAGAGTTTTTCAAGATCAGACCAAATAATGGAGATGGGAGTGTTGCAGAAAGGCCTTTCACAAATCCTCTAAATCATCTATATTAATAATACTAACTACATTTGACGAGTAATCGTTCTATCAGAAATAGCTTATTTTGTGATTCTATGGATCAATTCTGAAATTCTGTACCTCAGAACTTAACGATATAACTACCACTTTGCAGAAAAAACCTTGATGAACTGCAGAAAATGGTATATTATACAGTAAAAGTGTATTCTGTCCCAGTTTTGGCATATTTCCTTGCAAATTAGCATTGTGGTGTGACAATTCTCATGAGTAGGGTCCTTATTCCTTTGATTCCATCTTCCACAGGTCAAATTTGGAAACGCTTCCTTAAATGATGCCTTCTTGCTTCACGTAATTCATTTCAGCCTTTAGTCCCCAGCCTTATTAATCTACTCTTTAATGCCTTTTCATCATTTCTCCCTGCACTGCAGCTAACACAGCTATCTGATGCTTTATCGAGTCTCCCCCATTTTTCCCACTGTATCTCCCAGTTCATTTTTTCAGTCAAGCTTTTTTAATATCTGTTTCTGATCCAGATGAAGAACTCCACAGCTGTATGCCTCAAATTGCTTTCTGGGTTTTCTTGGCTTTCATCCTCTTGTTTGAGTCAACTTTTATTTTGAAGAGGCTGAACAGTTTTTATAAACTAGTTACCATCAAAATACACTTTGTAAAATCTTTTTGTTATCTACTTTGCTAATTTAAAATGCTTTGTCATTATTCTGTATTTAAGCTACTTACATTGTCACACAGGAGGCTTTTATTTTTCGTGCCTGTTGCGTAACAGTCACACGGTTTGCAAACATCAATGGCTGAAAGATCTGCACCTGCTTGTCTGTAATGGAAATCCTTGCACAGCTCACAGTTTCTTCCTGCATGAAGGAAAGGTTATGCATTATGGCTTCCAATTCATTAAAATTAGCTGTATAATTCAAAATTAAAGACTCTATTCCTTTGAGAGAATTCTATAATTTTCAGGACGTCCATTTTAATGCACCTTTCATCTCTACCTGCCAATTTAGTGATCCAGAGCATATGAAACAATGAACCTGTTACAAACTATGTTTTACTCCATTAAACTTCCATCTGTTATATAATACCACACTTATAGGCATTTGCATGGCACAGCTTTTATATACATTTTTCTTTTTGAAAAAAATATTGGTAAACCTGAAACTGTTTTTCTAAACCTGAAAATTTTCTTTTTTCCCTTTACTAGACAAAGCAAAATAAATAAATAAATAAATGACAATATCTAAAAATAAGAAGTATTCCAAAATATACTACACAGATGGAATACAAAGTAAGCACAAAAATAAACAAGAAGCTGACATTACAGCAAAAGTTGACAACGTAATATGTCATCTGTTAAACTGGTTGATTAAATAGCCTTGATATTCTGGATTTAAATGCTCTAGAACATGTAATGGAAAAGGCTTTGAAACAAAACATTCTAATAACTGGAATATCATTTGCATAGGTTTTCTACAAGATTCAGTCAAATTTCAGAAGTATTTTCCTATAGCTTATATCACTACAACCAGTGATTCACTTAAATAGAGACGTATACAATTTACTTTTAATTTATCCACCATTATCAGCTGATGCAAGACTTCACCAAAAAGTGACCACAGAACAAGAAGTCAATTCTCAGGCTTGTGACTTACCAGTTGTGTTGTGTTGACAGTTATCGCAGACTCCACCGCTGCCTCTGTAGTATTCCTGAGGAAAAGGATCCACTGCTAAGTCATAGTGGCAGCTTATTGCATGGCTGTAACACTGACAAGGTTTGCAATTATAGGCATGAACTTGGTCACCTGGACGAAAAGGCTTGTCATTGTACAACGGCAAACAATGATTACACTGAAATAAAATAAAAAGATTACTTTATACTTAAAAGAACTGTTGTACTCTATATACTTTGCTCTATTTGCTTTTCCTCTGTTTACACATTAAAGATATGAAAGACAAGAAGAGAGAAACCATGTAGGAAAATAAAATTCATCTCCTTATTCTTCTTAAAGTACTTTAACAGCAAATTAAAATCAAGGAAGAAAGGCAGAAGAAAAAAATAATAATCAACCAGATACTCAACATAGGCTAACATCCTGAAATTCATATTAGATTAGTTCTCTAATCTAAATGCTGCCTTACTATGTTTGAGGTACAGACAATTAAATTCACGAGATGCATCTATTTGGATGCATTATAAACAGTATCTGCACCTTTATAAGGTACAGTAACAATTACCATTTGATCTTGTGAAACACTGGTCTACATATTGCCAAATGTGTGGTTGATCACAGCGTACAGAATACCTGAAATGCCAGCACTTCTTAATGTGCATTTATCTCCTGAGGCTTCCAAGAAAGTTTAACAAAAAACAACAGCAAATATCCCAACGTGTCCAGAGAAAGGCAACAAAGCCGTGAAGGATCTGGAGCACAAGTCTTATGGGGAGTAGATGAAGGAATCACTTAGTCTGGAGAAGAGGCAGCTCAGGGGTAACCTCACTGCTCTTTACATCTCCCTGAAAGAAGGCTGTGCTGAAGGGGGGCAACCTCTTCTCCAGCTAACAGCAATAGGACAAGTGGGAACAATCTCAAGTTGCGCCAGGGGAAGTTCAGGCTGGATATTAGGAAAAACTTCTCATAAGGAGTAGTGAGTCATTGAAATAGGCTGCCCAGGAAGACTGTGGAGTCACCATCCCCTGAAGGTGTTTAAGGAAAGGGTAGATGTAGTATTTAGGGATATGGTTTAATGAATAATATTGGTAGTAGGTGGACAGTTGGGCTAGATGACCTTAGAGATCTTTCCCAACCTTAATGATTCTATGAATCTAAGTCTAGAATGCTACTCTCTCTCTTTTGGAAGACTGCATTATTGAAAAAATCCATTGTATGCATAACCTAACTATTTATGTTTAAGCTGTCCTACAAGTTTTGAGTATAATATGGTAGTTAATCACATTATTTTCCTTCTTACACTCCATCTTACTTCTTTAACAAAATAAGAGTAAATAAGTATTTTAGGCAATATCTATTTCAGTGTATCTTAATATTATTCTGAAGACAGCTGTCTAAATTTCCTCTTGGCTTACCCACAGCACTCTCACAACAGCATTTAACTACTTGTAAAGACTGCGCATTAGCCAGAGCTTTGAACTATACCTTTCTCTTGAGAACTCCCCAAAGAAGATTGAACTGCTTTTAAACTCAAAAACCCAGGTCTGATTAGGAAAAAAAGCTAGAATTCTTAAAATGACTCCAAGTGATTGAGAAAGATAGAACAGAAATGAAATCTTACAGTATTATGTCACAAGACTATGTGTACCTTAATTTCTAAAAATATTTTGCTTCCTTTTAAGTGCAGCTCTTTAAAGAGTATTTAAAATACACCAGTGATTCTCGTCAGCTAGAAAGGTCCCAGATGCCAAAGAGTACCTTTTAACAGATTACAACAGCTGTTTTGAGTGATAAATTGACCAGCAAAGAACTTTACTGACAAAGAACATAAGTGATATTGTTTAGAATGCCAGATTCCAAAAATGGGACACAACTGAGATCTCAGACATTGGTATAGACATTGTCAAGCAGCATAAGATATATTTCTACTCAACTCCTCTTTCACCTGTACTTATTATGATGAAGTTGAATGAAGCCACACCAAAGTCTACAAAATCAAAACACATACAGACACAGTAATTCTAACAATCAGGCTGCTCAGCAAGTTAATTCACACTTAAGTCTTCCAGAATTAAAATTCAAAGTGATTTTGAAATCAAGCATCAATTCCATGTAACTCTCTTCTAGACTCCAACTCTATAGGACTTCAGTAAATAATAAATTAAAAAATTATGAAGAGAGGGAGAAGACATACTTTACATCTGATGAGCTTCGCATGCATTCCGGTTTACTAAAGCTTTGAGTTGGTCAGGATATTCAATTGCAAATTTCATTTTCACAGTGATATAGCCACACTCACTAGGTATTCTAGGGTTAATTTATGTTTTAGGAAGCTGTTGCGTGGGACTTTTTAAATAGTAACAGGAAACAGACAATAGCTAATTACTTCAGCATTCATAAAGAAAATGGTAAAAACCCCTATAAATTCAATAAACATAACAGCAGAATGATTTACAACAGCTGCTCTCAGCAACACTGACACACCGGGCCAGTTGTTTCTGAGTTTCCTTTCACATTAAATGAAATACATATCCTACACAGTACACAAGCCCCTGGAAAATATGTTCAGACTGTAACAGCCCTTTCTAGCTTCTGAAACACAGCAGTGACAGCAATGACAGTCATAATGCTAGTTACTATCTGCCTATGACCTCATATCTCTTATTAAGTAAAACAAAAACCTCAAATGAAAATATATATGGAGTAACAACTACTTCACAGTTCCTTCAACATATCAGCACAGGTGCAACAAATCACAAGGTGTCTGAGACAGAAACAAGTTCTTTCACTATCTCAGTGACACTCATACACAATTTGTTTTAGAAGCCTGGGTCTTTGAACTGTGAAATTACAACAGTTTTCCAAGGATGGATTCATGGACAAACCCATAACTTGCACTGACACGTCAAAAGTTATTCAAAGTTTTCAGGCGTGTAAGGCTATTGGACTAGGTCTTTCTGCTTTCTGTTTCTAAAACACGAGTCAATCATCATCAGCTTATTTTATTTTAATATGACCAGTTGCCTATCAGGTCCATCTCTATAAACAAATTATGGCATATAGCGTACCAAAAAGGATATGTTTTACTTGCTTGCTTTAGCAAGAGGTCACTGAGTGACCAGTTATTATACTTCGTATTTACAGATGCTCAGGTACTGTTAATTCCAACACCTGACATGATTAAACATGCTGACTTTTAACTAAGATTTAGATTGCTTCTTACACAACAACATATTGTAACAGCATTAAAGGGCTTAGTTATCCCATTTTTGTCAAACCAACATGTCATATCTGGTTTTGAGACAGTATATGTTTAATATCATTAATATTAAAAACTCTGAAGACCTGAAGCTTTTACTGTGTCCAGTCACACCCTCACCTCCATTCATATCCTCTCAAATATTCAGAGTTGTTTTATTGCTTTAAAATTCTATTTTCTATTATCGTCATTTCCATAACTACTCCTATACAATTTGCCATTACCTTTCTGCATGAAGTTCTGCATCATCAATTTAAAGGAGGGTCTCAGGCTGTAAAGAAAGGCTGACATTTTTTTATTGTCTTGCTCTTTTCATGGCCTGTCTCAAACTTTTCATGTAACAGCACAAAGTTTTTGATTGTATACTCCTGTCTATAAATTGTGTATAAATGTTGCCAAGATGAAGACACTGTGCTTCAGTTTTGACTCCTATGAGGCCACGCTAATTCCTAAAATAGTCATAAGACATTTACAGAACAAACTAAATGAAGAAGCTGAATGTACCAGAGGAGATTTAGATTAGACATAAGGAAAATGTTTTTCTCTCAGGGAGTGGTCAGACACTGGATTGGCCTGCCCAGGGAGGTATTGGAGTTGCCATCCCTGGCAACATTCAAGAGGAGTCTGGATGAGGAGCTACAAAATATGGTTTAGTAGCTTGTGGTAATAACGGCAATGGAAGGATGGTTGGACTAGATGATCTTGTCAGTTCCTTCCAACCTTGTGATTCTATATGATTCTATTATGATGTCAGTTTCTACTAAAGATGAAATAAAGTGAATTAGCAATAAAATAGAATTTGTATTTGTGAATATATCATTACTTTGAATTTTTCAGAGTTTAGATGAATTCCAAACAACTTAAAAGTTCTGATCTTTGTAAGGCAAACATGTTGAAGACAATCAAAATCCATTATAGTTTTTGACTATCACTGATAATTGATAAAGCTGTTTCATAGACATACCTGTGTTTCTCAGACCATTTATTTTTATTTTTATTTTTTAAATTTTGAATCTCAAGCATTTGTGCTAAATTGAAGGAATTTTCTAAATGCAAACTTTTCTTCATGTGTGGAGGAGTTGGTGTGGGGAGGGGAGGGAGCACGGCTAACATTTGAGAAGAAATGGCACTGTGAGTAGTGTCCTTTAATTTTCAAACTTTCCTAGAAGTGAGTCATCAGAACTGAGAAGATTATTTTTTAGAGTATCTTGGACCAGAAATTTAAGATCCCTTGACAAGCTCTTAACATATGGTAGAGTAATGTCCTTGTCACATTTACACTTAATACAGTTAAAATTACCATCTTGAATTCATCTGGCATATACATCTGGATAGCTGTTGCACAGCAAAGCAATACCAGGTAATAAAAACCTGCATAATTCATTAAAAATGATCTTTTAGTTATTTACATCACCATGCTATGATATTTGACACACCATGGGAGATTTCTGTCTTTAAGTAATAAACAACGTGCTTTGAAAAATAAATATGTGGGCATGAAATTTGGGACTATGGGAAGAGAGGATAAGAAATTATTTGCAGATTTTGAGAGGCCAAACTAGGAAAGAGGAGAAAACCTCATGGAGCTTGTCTCTCATCTCACAAGAAAGTGTTCAGCTTTTTTTTTTTTTGTAAATGTCTTATACTGGAGATACTCGTTCTGGTTCTCCCTGACCAAGAACCGCAAAATTAGTTGAGAAATTAAAGTTCTGCAACTTGACAAGTTTCAGCTACACACTGTATTTCACAAAAACCCTTATTATAGAGAAATGCTGTTATTAAGAGCAAAGCAGGGGTAAGAATGCGTTGTCTAGATGGTATCAACTTGTTTTTGTTTGTTATTTAATATGTCCTTTGAAATCTAGTTCCAACAGGAGGTTTAACCTTACCAGCTGCTGACTGAAAATATGCAGCATTAAAGTATGAAAGTTGACCTTTCATTAGAACAATTGTGAAACTACTATAGAGTATTTTAAGGATAGCCAAATCCTATATATGACTGTAAAATAAATGGACAATCAGCATTTCCAGACTGTCTTTAAACAAATATGTAAATTCAAAACTCAATTTTCAATGTTTTAAAACAAGACTGCCTGGATCCATGATTTGAGTCAAAATATTGAATAAGACTCCCAGTAAAACTCCCATCACTTAGCAACAACCAAAACTTCCGTATGCGATCAGCACTGCCTCAGAAACCAGGACAAAGGTATTAAAACCAAAATGGTTATTTGGCTTTTTTTTGTGTGCACGTATTTTCTGAATTTAATATAAAGCCTACTATAGCAACTTTTCCTATGAAAATTAGGAAAACAGTAACATACATATGTTCACATTTCTAGTTCTAAAATACTAGATTTGACAGTACATAGGTGAAGTAGACACAAAATACGACTAACATTATTTCCTTCTGTATAGCTTTCCTTGATGCACAGACACCTGTATGGTTCCATCGCTGTGTCACAATTATCAGCATGGCCATGGCAATTACACCTAAAAGAACAAGATGTAGCAAAGAATAACTGAACACATGGAACACCTGGAACACCTCTGCAATGATATATAACATGATCATGAAGATAATTTTGTTTTATGAAAAACAGTCTGGCTCGTTTATTATTTGTTCATAATAAACTCAAGAGAATGTTCTTTACTACAGTAACTTATAAAAAATGACTGTTGAACATATTTGTGAGTATCAAGAACTGCTGTCCAAGAAAATTAAAGCCATCATGTATCACAGCTACTTTTACCTTACATAATAAGTAATGAAAACTGTATTTCAATATATAATATGCATTTATAATAGGTTAATTTTTCATCAACGTTAACCCTTACAATATGGCTATACTTTATGGTATCTTAACTATATCTAGCATAATAATGTAGATCACTTGACCTCAGTTAAAATGCCAATTTTTATTAAAATAAAACCTTTATAAAGTACTACTTCATAGAAAGTAACAATCACTATCTGAATGGCAGATCTTCTGGAGGCATAGCATTGCTTTAGAAACCACTCTTGAAATAACTCCTGAAATAATTTCACTATGGCATAATCAAGAAGATTGTAGTTGTTTTAGTAAAACATAAATCAATAATGAAAACATTAGCACAAGGTAAATGTGAACTTTGATGGGGTGCTTTCTCTCAAAAGAATTTCAGAAGTAATATTTATTAACAAAAATCTGCACCATGTGTTTCATGGAAATATTTCATTGCCAAATTTGCATGTTATTTACAGGGCATAATTAGTCCTTTCACAAGACAGAACACATCATATACAATACAGTTGTCAGTCACAGATAATGTAACTCTCACAGCTGTCCACTTTTAATGGACAATTGAAGCTAAAACAAAGAATGAGCTGTGTATTACAACTGTTGAAATTGTCATGTCTATAATGAAACTTGAAAGAGCTACTGAAGTGAAGCACAAGCTGTGGTTTCAATCACAAGCCTTTGCCTAGAAGCACAGGTAATTCCAAGGAAAGGATTGCTTTTGATAGATTTTTATAGTAAATATTAATTTTAAAATAACACGTGAGCAGATGCTTTAAAAAAGCTGCACACTAATCATTTCAAACTTGATGTACTCCTTCAGACCAAGTTGCCCTCTTATTCATAAATGTAAAAGGAGAGCAACCTCAAGAAATTTTAGGCAAGCAATTGCATACTTCGCACAGCTTTAGCGGTTGGAGGCAGTGATAGGAAGAGTTTCAGTAACACCTACCTTCCACTGACTGTAACTTCATTAACTCCATAGTATCTATGCCTAAAATTTACCCAAGACTCATCAGTATGATACTGGCCACGCATATGAATCCTCACGTGTGTAGCTTTCACAAATTCTTGGAGAGTTGGAGTATTGTAAAAATCATTGTAACCAGGTCGGTGATTTGGTTCCGGAGTAAGAACACTAAAAGTTAAATTACCATGAGAATACGGAGTAAAGCTGTTTAAATAAAGGAAAGAAAGACAAATGAAAACCAAAATGACATATGTTACAGGTTCCATTCCTCTATCTTTTTTCCCCTTGGAGAAGGTCTCCATATTATGGTACATAGTTTTTTTTTTTATGGATTCTGAGTAAAGTTCTTATGCCACAGAATTCCTAGTTATTAAAATTCAAGGAAGATAAAGAAAACATACTTTAAATGTCTGTTTTCCCCAGACTGCCACACTCTTCTCTGGACCCTAAGTTTCCTATTTAAATGAATCATCTAAAAGACAACTTCAAAATATGAATGAAGTAGAACACTGATACAGTGGCATCTGCACTATTTTTTTTTTTTTTTTGAAGTTTAATAGAGTCTCTAAGAAATATGAACTATGCTTGAATTACAAAGAATTCCTTCTGATGACTAATACAATTAAGAAGCCCACATTGTTATTTATCTGCTGAACACATTAAGAAAAACTACAGATAGTTATGCTTTGAATTTTAGAGTCACTGGAATATATTATTTTACTACTATGAGTGAGCAGAGTTATAAATACAGTACATTATACCTTCCAGTGAGCACAGTGAAAGAGAGCTTAGTGAAATCCGGGGGATTCAGAATAAAACTGTATGATTAAGTCCAAGAGGAAAGACATTCCTCAGAAGTCAAGCAAATGTTGAGGAAACAAAAACACACAGATCTCACACTTACATTTTGGTATGAGTTATATCTCACAGTGGCAGAGCTTAACAAGTAGAACTTGTACCCAAGAATGTCTGCTTCTTTGCATACCTACACATTAAAAATTGGCATCCACAGATATCATTTGGTATTGACATACAATATTCAAAATTAATTTTCTTCACCTCAGAATAACAAATCGTAGTTATGCTGGGTCTGCTGAGTCTTACTCTGTCCTTATGAAGAGTTTTCGAATTTACTGTGTCCCTGTCCAGCTCAATGCTTAACAAAAAATCTCTGTGGAATATATTTGTGTGTTCCGTTGGGGGGAATGCTTCCTCTCAATCCCTCCATAGAAAATTAAATGCTACGCTTCTCTTCCTTGACACAGAGAGCTGTAATGGAAATGTTAAGGATTGTACAAATAGTTGATGAACAACAATCTTGGTATGGAAGTACCAGAAGGAACAGCAAAACTGTAAGGCCGGCATCACCTACATAAACAAGTTATCAAAATCTTAGTTTCTACATGCAGCTTCTCAGAAAAACAGTAAAGCAAGATAAATTAAACCGTGAATCAGCCTACATTCAGAATAAGCAAAGATACAAAAGCCTCTGATAATTGGATAAATGACTGACTCCTGACTTACAGAGGCAGTACAAGATATAGGAGGAAATAAACAGCCTTAACTTTCATTTCCTCAAGGAAACTAAAAAGTCCATTAGGCACTAACTCATGGCTACCAAACTATGAAGTTTTGAGCTACAGTAAGGATGTCAAAGCCAAGGTCACTTGTCCTCCAGGCCATTCTAAGAAATTTTGTCCACAAAGGTACACTCTTTTCTAAAACCTCCACTGACAGCTTGGTCACATCTTGGCACTTAGAAGCATGTGGTGGGGTGGAAAACAGACAGAGCATTATTCCAACATTAGCCCTTCTTTCAGTACACAGAATCCTCACCATTTACAGAGTACATTCCTTAACTTTTAAACAAGTATTTCTGCATTCTCTACAGAATTCTGAACTCCTGGAGAACAAAGGTGCAGTCACTTGAATAGTCTTAGGAAGGCACTAGAAGTGAAACAGAAAAAAGGGGAAAAAACAATGCCTACAGCACCTGGTACTGTATTTTCTTACTGTTTTCCAGCCAAGTAATAAATTAGCCAAATACTGTCTGCCATCCGAAATTAGGCAAGAAATAGTGAATTTGAATACCTGTAGTGGCAAAGATTTGTCTGTGTATATATATGTGCACATGTGTATAAAACTAAATATATTATGTATTATAAGTTACATATTTATATATAACAAGTTAAAATGGATTTTTTTTTAAAGTTACACATGCTAACAGTCTAGTTAAAAGGTTTGCAACTTGTTCCTGAAGTAATGACCTTTCTTGGCTCACTCCTGAGATTTTAGTCTTATTCTTGCTTAGAAAAATTGAAAATCTTAAAGTTACAATTTTGAACCTATTTCTCACGTTTTGCATGATTAGTAGTAAGGTCAAGTGACTGCATTTTGTTCTTAAGTTTTTGTCCACTTTTCTAAGCTCCAGAAGAAGTTGCGGACTCAGAGATCGTGGAATCATGGAATAATTGATCAAAAGGAATATGTTCATACTCCCTGCATAGGTACAACAAATCCATTATAACTGTGTCTTTCTCCACTCTTTATCTCACTGTTCCCTAATTCTACTGACAATAACAGTCCCACACAACACAAACATACACAATTTCAGAAGTCTAGCTCAAAAAATAAGATAGTCAGTTGTGTCACATTCCTCAATGTCTGAAATCTGATAAAAATGACAGATGACCTTTTGGTGATCTTCAATCAAAAGGTCAGATTTTGGATCTTTTATATACCTAGCAGCCTATAATAAATGAGTATACCAAATTAAAAGATTCTATCTCAGTAGGTCATGGAAATGAATTGTGTCAGGATGCTACCTGTTCAGAGCATCTGTAATAAGAAGATAATATCCACTCATACCTAGGAAGCTGGAGACAGTTGACAGAGTCTGGTTTTTCTAGAGATCCATTGTTATCCATTCCAAAAATACTGCAATTTTTAGCAAAATACTGCCAGTCTTCCCAGTTGAGATCATCTCTTTTTTTCCTTTCAATTCTTATTGCTTCAGGGTGCGGGCTATAGAACTGTAGTATAATATAGAATACCTACAAGAAGATAGCAAATGTATGAATTGATATTAATGACTGTATTACAGAATAATTAGAATTTCAACACTACTTTTTTATTTCAATGTGACAAAAGTCTATTTTAACATCTTCAGAATACAAAACCAGCATTTCAGTCCATACATAGTCTTGAATTTGAAAACAGATTTTGTTAAGCTTTTTGTTCCTCAGACATTAGAAAGCAACTGAACTGCTGCATCAAAACTCTTGTTTGCTTGAAGGCCATTTGAAATTGAAATACAAAGTCATCCATAATTTGTTATTCTGATATTAATTTTGACAAAAATGAATGACACTTAAGGAATCTGTTGTCACTTAGGTATCCAGCCTGTACCTATATTGTGCCAACAAGGACTTCCCTTAGTATGTAATGTTGAAATTTATATAAGCCGAATCAGTTTTAAAGCTTCACATATATCTGAACTGACTTTTAAATAACAGATTAGTTCTTATTTATGTGGCCAAAACCTGCCATCATATTCTTTACCTTTTCTGCATTAACAACAAAGAAAAAAACTTAGGCTACATAAGATTTTTTATGATGTGCCAGTGTGCTACAGACTTAAAACTTCATTTGACTGCAGTCAGTTTTATATCTAAGAACACAAAAATTTCATCTCCCATTTCAAGATAAAATTGAAGTAGAAATTCACAAAAATCAAACTGAAATTTACAAAAAAAAAAAAAATCAAGTTAAAAGACAGCAATCATTTCTAAGTATTGATGACTTCAAACAGGACACTCACACAGGTATACCTAGCCCAGATTACTGCTTAAAACAACAGTTAAGGGACATCAAAAGAAAAACTCCATAGCAAAAATGATAGGGCACTGCCTCCTGCTGATAATAGAATTTTTCTTTCTGGCATCTTAAGGAAAATATCTTTATGCTTAAAGTTTGAGTTCCGCCAACATTTTAAACAAAGTGAATATGAAATCTCTTCCTAGATAGGATTAACAAATAGCAAATGTGATCTTCTCATTACCTGATACTGTCCATTTTGTAAATCTATTGTGATAGAAACACCATGATCCAGACCTGTAGCATTAGCAAACACAGATGAAATCCAGGTGGTTCCAATATCATCATCATTGATGTAATGCAGAGGATGGGCTTCTGCATCCAGTCTCAGCACTCTGTCATTAGTGGTATCATCTGCACCATTAGGGATGCAGTACCTCTGTATCAAAGGGTGTACCCGGGGATGACTTCCAGGGCAGCGGCACTCTGACTGGGTATGCAGATGAGGAAATTTTCCAGAGAATACTTCCAAAATGTCTCTGTCACAGCACATAAAGTAATTACAGACATGATAAAAAATGACAAGTGTCACTTTGCGCCTCTAGGCTCATAGATTAAATAAAATTCAACTTAGATTACTCTAGAAGCCCTAAGGCCTGTTTTCATCTCATATAAATGGGGCAATCAGCCAGGAATCAGGCCACCTAAGGTCCCTACTTAATCAATAGCAAGCAGCAGGCATCTTCAGAAGGCATCTATGAAAAAGTGCTTGAGTTGCTTTCATTGTTCTCATAATATGGAGCTCCACAAATAAACAGAGCCAAGGGAAAAAAACTCCTTCTCAGGACATCTTCTCAGGTAGGATTAATACAGCCATAGGTGTGAGGGGAAAAACCCTACCAATATTTAATTATGGTACTATGTCTGACTCCAGTCACTGATTTGGACTGTTCTTAAGCATCCCAGAGCACTAGCTTTTTATGAGGCATAACCACAGACAAGTTGAATGCCTGTCCTGAAACCCTTCAAAAAGACAGCATGAGAAGTATCATGCTGCACCCTAGAAAATGTAGATAAAAATATTTTCCCTCTTAGCCAAATGCAAGTATATCCACTAATTTGGCTGCCCCATTCTGAGATCACCCTGTTAGACTCCTGCAGACTATGTCAAAGCAGTTGAATCATTGTAGTTCTCAGTGACATTACCAATCTGAATGGATAAGTGGTAGGCAAAGGAATAGGCGAATGACATGGGCAGATTACATAATCCTTTATTCGTTCATCTGGTGTAAAAGGATTTGGGGAGCCCAGAAGGTATGGATTTTTTAAATTTAAAAAATTCACTTATCCCATCTCCCTAATTTCATCAGTAACAGGCCCTACAGATCCTATAGAACACAGTAACAGGGCCTTTCCAATTGCCATAGACCTAAAATAATTCATATGCAACAAAGACTTTTATTTATTTTTATTTTATCCAGATTGGATGGGGTCCTGGGCAGCCTGGTCTAGCATTAAATGAGGAGGTTGGTGGCCCTGCATGTGTCAAGGGAGGGTTGGAGATTCATGATCCTTGAGATCCCTTCCAACCCTGGCCATTCTGTGATTCACAGTTTATCCCACATAAACATTCTAACCTGAGTTATTTGTGGGAATAAAACTGCATTGACAAAGTTACGAATTATTAGTTTGCAACACTTAGTAAAATACCTTATCTTTCAATTTTCAAACTATATTCTTTTCGGTGACTTCAGTTGTAGTTCAGAGCATTGTAGTTCAAGCATTTTTCCAAAAGAATATACAACCAACATGATATTCACAGTTTGGAATTCATATTCATATTAATACTTTAAATTCACAGGAGATCAATTCATTGTCATGTCCTGCAGACATCAGTGCTCCTAAGAAACTGCTCTACATCTTATTGAAAGATTATCATTAAGTAGCCTTAAGGTCTGCAGTCACAAGTGTTGCTGTGCTTAGCCTACCCAATAGTACCACACAGACAAATAAGAGCTGACTTTTTTCTGGCCAGTTTGAATTGAGCAGATTAATCCAGCAGAGCTGGATAGGAAAGGTAACATCTCTTTATAACACACTAGGAAGGGAGGCTGGAGGGCAACAGAAATTGCAGTGGCAACTGTAATTTGGCCTAGGGGATGGAGGATGTCAAAGCAATTGGCTCAAGGCTACATGAGCTGAGGTAGAAAAGTCATTGGTGGCTTATGAGAACTATCTAATATAGAAAAAAAAATGAAGAATTAAGACAATAACCTCCTGTTTATAGAGACTTAAGGGTGAGTGTCAAGAATGCACAACATGGATGTCTGATGCTATGGGGAAGCTGAAGCTAGACAGAAGGAATCACTAAGCACAGGAGCCAAGCTGGCAGTGCCAAAATCAGGATTGTTGACCAGCTAAAAATGTCTGTTCCTTTTCGTTTGGATCAATGGTTCACTGGTTTTGGACTGGTCTAAACAGGATTGGCCTCTGTCTTCTCCTATCCCCTGAGACCAAGGCATTTCCCCATGAGTGCTTCTGAGAAGGTGGGAGTAAAGACTGTCCTTGACAAACAACTGCAGATGCACACTGAAATCCACGACAGGAAGGTTAGCTTACCAGTAAGCCTTGCTTTAGGGGCTAAACATTTAAAGATAACTGTTCACAATGCTGCATACCTGGGAACAGTAGCAGATTTTACTCTCTGGAAGGAAGGAGGCCATAGAAGCAGCACTCCATCTACAGAAATTTATGGAAGAGATTGCCTGCAGCTTACAGAAAGCTCTGGGGAGGCTTGGCAAGTTCCATTTAACATGCCTAAGCTTACCAGCACATACTATGTCAGACTTATGACAAGTTGATAACACCTAGATAGCTTATAAGCATTGGAACCTAGAAACTGGATCTACTCTCTGCTAGAATACCTGCTAAGTCAGGTTATAACAGGAACAACACTAGCAAGGAAAACATGTCCTTATTTACTTTTGAGTTTCCCTACATATATTTAAGCAACAATTAAAAAGCAAAATACATTATATTGTTTAATTTATTTTAACTCAAGACTTTTGAAACAAGATTTTTGAAGATCAAAAATCATGTTTGAGTTGATGTCCAGTAAACTGCATCATAAGTAATTACTTAAAGACATCTAAAAAGCACAAAAAAGCACAATATTGTGAGAAATAAGTTATGTTCTTTCTCATCACCAAACTCCTAATTTTTTTAAACAAAAAAATGTTCTTTACCTGTTTGTAAGTGCCACTGGATAAAATCGAAAGTCTTGCATCCTTCCAACAAATTGCTCTAAACCTAAGCAAATATAGCATACATAAGTAATCAATCTGGTTGAGCAAAAGGCAGCTTTTCACTGCTTGAGAGCACCTTTAATCCAGCACACAGATCTCTTGCACAATTACCCCTCTGAATGAAACCATCTTGGATCTGGACAAAACTGCAGAGGGCAGTAACTTTTTTTTTTTAATAAAAGAAGAATGATTTATAATAACTTTATAAGAACATTTTGTACCTATCTCTTTTCTGATTAGAGAGGTGGCACAAGGATCGGCTCATTAGACAGAAGTAATGAGCCAGTCCATGTGCCACCTCTAATTAGAGAAGAGATACAGTAGGTACAACTGTACCTATCAATTTATACAATAAAGATAAAAAAGCAGTTTAAAATAATCCTTTCTTTAATACATTTAATGGTTATTTTGTATTCAGAATCAAAATCACAAACAGAAGCATTAAGAAACAGGACACAGAATGGCTTTCTTACTCAAAAGCACAATAAAGCCAAGTGACATAGTTATATTTAGGAGTTAGCTTCAAATTCTGCACATTTCTGAGAAGCAATAGTCAGTGTTTTTACCTTTGCAGAGCCAAGAATTTGAGGAGAGCAAGAAAACATCCTGAAGCTGTTCTACAATGATCATGTCATGCTGTAGCACACATGAAATTCCAGATGTTGATGAATAGTAACAATATCAGGCATCTCTAGAGGCTGAACAGTTCTCATTCTGCTAGTAGTTTACACAAGTGTTGATAGAACTGAAGAACGCAAAGAGTCAAAAATCTTCATCTCTGCTCCTGTCTCTAAACAGGCATGCAATCTAGTAGCTAGAACAATCCTATTCTGAAATAGTTTCATCTATTTTCTCAAAAAACACAATAGTAAATTAATAGAAAGAATTACTTCAGGGATCTGTATGTTGGACAAACCAGAAAAGCCTTTATGTACATGTAGTAATATCTTATTTTGAATATTCTACAGCATTCTACTAAAATAGAAATATTTACCTGTGAAGCTTTGTCCAATTTTCAATGTGCCATCAGCATTAGTATCTGCAACTGTTCCCACAAGAATCCTTGAATCAAAAGGTGTGCTGTCATCTTCCCAGCCATTCAAGAAGAAACTGATTCTGCTGTAATGCACCTATGGAATCAATGGAAATTGGAAAGTGTGTGCTTCATTACAGAACTCTTTTGATTTCACTGCATGTTGCAGGTATCACTGATTAATCATAAACATTACTTTGACCTACTTGGCATCATGCCTTTATTTTTGGCACCTACTGACAGAAGTTACCTCTTTTCTGTTCATTCATTAGCAATCCAGTTAATAAGATCATTATTCAGATGCACAGACTATAAAAATTCTACAGTGGTTAAATCAAAGAAGTATCTACAGTACACTGATCTGGTAGGGAGGCTGGTAGGGAGGGGGGAGAGAGAAAAAAGAGAAGGGTCTGTTTCACAAGGTACAAGACTGGTTACAGCTCCTTCACCACTTCTGGCCATAGGCACATGCTATAGCTGTCAGAGCTCTTCTCATACACATCAGCTCATCCAGGCCTCAAGGGACCATCTACCACGCTCAGGATAACCAAACACAGCACATCTCAGCCAGGCCTTGAACACCCCTCCAAAATGTCTCCCTGGCCCCAGCATGTTTCTTATTACAAGGGCTGAAGGGAATGGTATAGAAACTGGCTACATCCGCTTTACACCCAGTGGGTAATTCTGTTACATCAGTGGAACCCTTGGCTAGGAACGAGTTTTCAGTCAGCACTCCAGGGTACTGTTTTCTGCAAGCGCTCCCTGCCCTGCCAATTCATTTTAAATTTGAGCGAATGTTCATAGAAATAGTTCATGGCATTCTCCCAGCTCCACAAAGTCAAATGATGCTGAGCTTTTACAAAGTACTTTTTTTTCATTAAAAATCCATATTTAAGTTACATAAAATTGGGAAAAGTTTAATAACATGGAAGTGCCTTTCAGTCTGGCATTTTACAGAATAATTTAATCACAAAAAGAAATACAGGGATAAGATGAAAATAAGTCATAATGGTTACAGTTATCTATCTGTTAATGATGTGAAATACTGAAGCTAACTTCAACTTATTCGAAACTTTTGAACTTCATTGAATAACTCTTAAATTTAGTCTCATTTCAGAAAGCAATTTTTTTGCAAAAATGAAATTGCATGATTTTAACAATATTTAGCTTGCACGAAGCTTATTTCTCAAAGCAGCTTGGTAGCCTTTGAATTCTGAAGCACTGTTTTGTTGTTGCCGACATACAGAATTTCAGTTCCATTTTGCCGACATGCTTGCCTAGTGAATCATGTCCACAGCAGCCAAATAAACCTGGAGTGCTTCAGCCTGCCATGATACCACTTCAAACAAATAAAAATAAACCTGGAATAATTGCTTCCATAAGACCAGTAGATGTATGAGAACAAACAGAATGTATAAAAAACCAGAATTACTTGAGGCAAAAAGGGAAGTTGAAAACTGAATACCAGTTTTAAAACCACAATAAAAGCACTCAAAATGGCTATTCCAACAATAAAGCATTCCAAATTTCATACCAAGATAAACAGACAATTATCTATAAATCAGATCATCATCATCAGTGCCTCAGGCAACATGAGTGTATAAGTATCTTAAGAAAGAAAATATGAAACAAGATAGGGTTTCCTGCTTGTTTTGTTTTCCTTTAGGTTTCATATCAAATTGTATAGATTATTTTTTTTCCTTCTTAAACCTCACTTTCAAACATACACATGCATACTAAGCTTTATTGCTGTTTCCACATTCTGTCCATATTTCCCAAATCTAGACAGGAAAATTTATTGTCCTTCCACTGATGGAAATTTGAAGGCTATTATCATAATTACTAAGCGATGAGATTTGTTCTAAAAGTTACTGCATGTGAGTTTAACCACTCAAAATACATCTCTCTCCATTTAAATTATTCTTTATGTTGACACATCAATGACCTGAATGCAACATTTTTTTAAATTTAATTTTAATTCAAAACCCTCTAAACATCTGATGTCCTATTTGCAAGATCCTACATATATGCCTATATGGTGGTTGCAATGCATTTTTTTTTCTGCATCACATTTTTTACAGCCTGTTACTGTCATTTGGTGTTTGACTGTTATCATCATAAAAGATACAGGCTTTTCTACTTTGTTATTTGCAGCATTATCTCATGTTTTACAACATCTTTGCACAACATGCCCGCACATGAAATATAACTAGTGAAAAGTTCTCAGTGGTATTAATGCATAAAAAAGAATGTGGTTCCATCTCTACTGTCTTTACCCAGCCAAAAGCTGATGAACAGCCAATTTTCCTTTATCACATTAGCACAGCCATGAGGGAAACACATTTGTTCTAGTCAGCTACACTAAAGATACTATTACCAATCTAACATATACATGTTTTATATCAGCAGTATTCTCAGAGTATGAGGGAGCCAACAATATATTAACACTAGCATGACAGTTTATTTAAGAAAAGAAAATTGTCTCTGTAGAGGGACAGAAGTTAGAAATGTATGGCTAAAGCTCAGTGTCACTGGTCTAATAAAGGTAATAATTCTTAAGCTTTCTTTATAGCAGGTAACACTCCTGTGGCAGCTCTGTCATATCATTCAAATAAAAATGTTGTCTTTTACAAGTTTAAGAGTATCTTTATTTTTAGCCAGATATGAAGCATGTCTTTGATTTCCTGTTTTCACTGTAAAACATTTGTAAGTGGAATTCAGAAATGGGCTCACTCACTCCCAACAGCTCACCACAAGATTACCACCTCAGCTACAGCCTCTGTAGGACCCCATTCTGAATCCCCCTGTAGTAAGCAGAGTGCTTGCCTTCACACAACCCTATTAAAATTAGCAGGACTATTTATGGCTTAAGAGTGACAGAATTGGGCCCTAAACGATCAGGTATTTTTACTTGTTGAAAATAGATGATTAACGACAATTTTAAATCTCCCTCTCCCCTCCCCCATCAACAATCTCTTTATATTAAATAGGATTTAGAATAGTTGGGTTTAATATAGCACATCCCCAAGGTAGCCCTAAGCACTTTACAATGCTGAATTGGATATCAGTAGTGCAGTGACTGTGTAAGGCAAAGGCAGCAGTCATTATGCATTTGGCAGTAGCTCAGTGTAATGATCCCCCTGCTGGTTATTAAAGGGGGTATGAATATCTGACACGGGAGGAAAATGTAGGAGGGAAGCCATGTGTGGGATAAAGAAAAAAAATCCCAGTGGCTCTCCGCTGTGGGAGGAGAGGAATATCTCAAAGTTTGGTGTCAGTTTAGCCTAAGCTAAATAAGAACGAAGGTTGGCACCAAATCTGCTGTTTGATGTGGTTATTTTATGTCTCCTGACCATCAGCATTGAATTGCGTACAATATCACAGAAATAAAAGACTAATTTTACTAGTATCTAACTAAGACAATGGGATTATTCCCCTATTGTCTTCATCAATAAAGTTCTATAGGAATTTGCCTTAAGAGAATGAGATGAGATGGGTAGGAAAGCACTGCTCTTGTTTGCTGTAGAGCACAATACCAGAAGTCTGGAACTCCAAATCTCTAATCCCAGCTCTGAAACCATCTCTCCCTCTTGTGCTTCCCCATCTGTCAAATACTTAGCAAATCACCTCATGGGAAGGTGGCAAGGATTAGTTACTAAGAAAAACTCAGTCTGCAACTACATTAGCTTCTGTCAATGCAGAGCTTAATACTAATTTCAAGCAATGGAAAATCCATATGATGGTGCACTGAGATGATAAAATATACACAATCTTTCCTCTAGTAGCATTGTTGCCATAATCCAGAAGAACTTTCAAGATGAGAAGTGCTGGGCCAACAAAGCCAAAAGCAAGCTCCTTTAATACATCTGAAATGAAGTTCTTTGAAGGTCCCTGTTCACAAGTCAGTTGCCCTTTAAGGCAATTCTAACCACTTCTTTCCAAATTATGCCAAATTCAACCACTGCCTACCCTAGGGAAAATTGCCCTGATGGGTCACCTCACTGCAAAATGAAAAAAAAAAAATCACTGAAGGGCAATCTACTGTTTACGAAACGAGGTATGGACACCAAAGGCATTACAATCATTTTCTCATCTGAAAATCTACTCCTGGAAGCAAAATAATGAAAGTTAGCTTAAGTGTTGCCACTTTAGATCTGGCTGAACAATCATGGAAGAAAAAACTAGAGTATTTTCATGCATCAACTAATTACAGAAAGTTCCACTATATTGCAGCAACCTCAAGGCAAAAAACCATTACAATTAAATCCAGAGCAGTTGTACAAGCAAAAACCATGGGACTAACAATGGCAAAAAGCAGAAGAGGAGCATATGGGAGAATGGTAAGGATGAATGGCACTGCTCCCAATTACTCTTTGACCCTCAAAGCACTCAGCCTAACATGGTTTCTATACCTTTAGTAACTTTCCATGGATTTCTTTACATCAATTTAAGCTGCTGTTCCTTGAATGCAGAAACTGGTAGTTCCCAAAGGCACAGATTGTAGAGATTGATTGAAAAATATGGTGGCTGTTTCTATTTTTTTTTTTTTAATAAAATTTAAAATTTCAGTAAAATCTCTCAATATGCCTGGCAAAAGAAACCTAATCTTCCTTATTAGCATAAAGGCAGAATAAATTTGGGGTCTCAAGTAAATGAAACAGCTATATGGATCCCCCCCTTTTCTTTTCTGAGCTATAATTATTACTTTTCAGTCCAAATCAGCTTGTGGGAATTCCAATCTATACAGTTTGGGCTGTCAGGTAATAACATACACATTAATTACATAACAATAACCGTGCGTGATATCTGGACTAACTAAGCATCAAACACTTTTTACTTACACAAATCATCCTATCATTGAAATGTCCTGTAATCTACATATAAAAGCAACTGAGACCATTTTAATCTCATCTATGTAGAATCAAATTGCATCATTCGAGGCAAAACAAATGAAGTGAATTCTCCTTCAGCAGATGCTACAATCTTCTTGCATCTGTATGATTTTCCCATTAAGAAGTCCTAATGCTGTCTACATATTGTACAAAATTATTTCTAATAATTAAAATAGCAAGTAGAGATGTGAAAAAGAATGCTTTATTAAACAATAGTGCATTAAGCAAACTACTCAAAGCAGATTTCCAAATCAAGACTTTACTGCAGTAACTGATACACAACCAACAGGTGAATTAGTCTCTTCCCTAAATATTTTAGAATTTACAATTATCATGCTATGATATAGAAATACATATTGCTTTTTTTTTTTTTTAAACAAACACAATGTTACCCATTAGGTTATTTTTCCTATTCTAATATTGAGTTGCGCGAGAAAGATTTATTACAGTATTTCAGGTAAATTAAGAGAACTTTCATCTCTTTTCTCTTTTACTGATTAAATATACTTTTTTTTTTTTTTTTTTACTCTTACTCATCATGGCTTCTAATAACCACAACGTACAATTTAATCTTGAAGTTTCTTCTCATCTACTGTTCTAATAGTTAGATCACAGCATCTAACAAGACAGATGAAGAAATCATATAGATTCCTTACCACACTGGCAGGCCATAGATGAGTTCCACAATAGAAAGGACTTTGACACCAAAAATAAAAGAAGCAAAATATTTTCCAGTCATTCAAGCCAAATGATACCAACCATAGCCTATTTAGTTTTCCAGCCAATTAAGTGATGCCAAACTCTTCAACTGTAATTTCAGTTCTTGAGGCTATTTATATCAAAGAAAGTCTCAGATGGCAGGAACAGGAATGATCGACACAGAACAAACAAGGACCAAACATTTGTCATTAGACAAACAAAAAAAAGGAATACATTCCTGTGTATGTAATGGACACTGCTATTTGCAAACATGATGAAAAAGGTGCAGTTCAGGGAACTGCAATATACATCAGACACCAAACTGTATCCTGGTAAACATTACAGATTTGTAAACTAAATCTGGAGGGAAAAAAACTACTAATTTTTAAATTACAAATGCAAATTTAGTTAATTGCAAATGCAAACAAAATTCTAAAATTAAATGCAAGCTAAAATTAAGACCTTGCTTCTCTACTGAGAAAACAAACAAAAACTGAACAAAAACACATTGTAGGAAAAAAAAATCTGAATTAGCTTATCCTTTAAATAAGCTCTATTTACACATCAATGAGTTTCTCAAAAATAGAAATTTATTATTATAAGGACAGCTACACAAAATTCTAAGAATTTCGAAGTGCCTTATGAACAGCAACTGAGCAGCTACACAATTTACGTGGTAGGGCATTTAAAACCATTCCATTTATGTTCCAGAACAGCCAACAGGCGGAAACAGAAATGACCCCTCTCCTTAGTTGCTATAAAACCTTAAGCAGCTCCAAAGTAAATAGATCTATACAGGATTTACAAAGACATAAATGAAAGCAGAAGTTAGGATAAATGATTTGCTTAATCATTCAAAAATAACGAGGAATCAGATTCTGACAGATCAGAAGAAGCTGTGACTCACATAGCTCATAAACTACTACACAGCATTCAGTTACAATTGCTCACTTAATTCGGTATGGTCCTTACAAAAGTTGCTTCCGATGCACAGCTTGCTCTGTTAAAATAGTCAAGACTTAAAAAACATTTTTTCTTCTAAACGTATTGCAGATCTGTTGCAACAAGAACTTCTTCAATGAGCTCACTATAGAAACAGACAGTGTATTAACACATTTTCTCCCAAGGTGAGAAAACAGATTAAGGTTATGACCAAAATGACAGGCCTGTGGCTTCCTTGAATACTTTAATAGAGTCAACAAATCAACAGTGGTCACCAATGACAACAGATGAAAGAAGAAAATAGATGGAAGGAAGGGAATTAGTGATGCTGCTATAATAGTGTAATCAGAAACTTGAACATAAAAATCTTTCTCACCTTCAACCTGTCTAAATACGCTCTTTTTGCCTGCTTATATAAAGATATACAGCATATTCTACCATTGGGTGACATGCGGGTTCACATTTCTACCCTGAGAGCACATGTGAATCAGAAGTATAACAGTTAATAGAAGATGCATTAAGGGGATTTTGCATATCAGAGAGATGAGACACATAGGTAGGTACTTCGATATTTTCTTGCATAATTGCAAGCCTTCCTGAAGCCGCAGTTACAAAGTCTGCAACGCAATTTTAATATTTTAAGTGAATTTTTGTAAAGAGGAAAGGTCAGTGATACTGACTAAAGAATACAAAGTGGACAAACAGATGTTTTGTGTTTCACACTGTGTGAAACCATTAGCACAAGTACAAATGTATCTTATGCTGTGATTCAAGCAGAGGTAATGACAAAGAAAACCACCACATCTGCCTTTTACATGTCATTAAAAATTGAACTATGTGCCCCTAAACTGGTACATCAGAAACAGCAGACAACTTTCTACCACAGTTTAGCACTTCTCTTCACTAAATAAATTGCAGGATGTAAGCATTTTGAGCATCTTTCTCAAAGGAACCTTTCCCTCCTCCTAGTTCTGCCTCTCTGCTTTCTAGTTCTCCTTACAATACTATTTATTGATTCTTCATGTTATTCTGTTCATTTTTGTTCTCCTTAGCTTACTACATTCACATTTAACTTTTTCTAAACACACATACAGACAGATAGGAACAGGATATGTGCCTGCCAAAGTATTTTTCTTACAAGTACTATAAAAAATAAGAAATAAAGTTTACCCTAGAACTCCTATACTCCTCCAGACCTCCAGATAAGCCCCCATCAGCCACCTTATGACTGCTTTAGTAGATAAATAGATGCAATAGTTTCCACAGCTCAAGTTCTGCAGCTGTGTCAGTACTCCTCTCCACACAGCTAAACAGCACTAGTGTACAAGCTGCTTGTATAGTCTGGTATTGCTTCTCTCCTTACAATATTTGCCACATGCAGTCTAAATCAAGTTTAAAACATTAGCTGAACAGATAATGCAGTAATAATTTCTATAAGCATTACTACACCTTTGAAGCGTAAGTATATTTTGGCAATCATAACATTTGCTAGGAATGTTTGGGCAGATGTCTTTCTTCCACCAAAATCTATAGTAGCCTTACTCCCCTCCCCCATCCTCTTAGAGCCACCTATGGAGAATTCACTTTCAATCTTTTGCTCTTCAAACTTTAATTTTCTATTTGGAATGAAAACCGAGACAACAAGGAGTATTTTGCAGATCTAAAGCCTAGCAAGAGATAGTGAGTTAACTTATAATAGGTAGATGTAGAGATGATAGATGAATAAATGTAGATAACTGTGTTAGGGTATCCTGACATATCTATAATTGTGTGTGGACCTCTGCATATTGCTTAACTTTAAATCAGACTGGTGACATTTGCAAATCTGGTCACTCTTTCCCTACCCTTACAGTCTAGACGTGATCAAGCTGAGGAGAGGACTACTGCCTTAAATAGCTATTACAGTTCCTTAAAAGCTTTATGCTCCTTGATTTTTGCCCAATATTCCAGCAAAGAAAGTCATGCACATAGGTCTTATTTCACCTACTACTGCTAAATTAAATCACATTTCTAATTAGAACTCTGCACCTCCAAGCAAGCCCAGACCATCCATCCCTTTATATTTCAAGTATTGGAAGAAACCTGTTTGCAAGCTTAAAGGAAAAGAAGATATGATGGTAGAAGCAAGCTATATCTATGTTCTTTCCAAAGTAACATTTTTCACACATCTTTGGTTCTCAGGCTAAAGAGCACTGTACAGGAAGAAAACAAAAAGATCTTGAGCCATTCACTAACTTAACTAAGTAACAGTGTGGTCAGGGAATTTAGTATTATAAAGTGTTCATGGGTACATTCCTTTATTTCTGACCAGTCATTTTTAAAAGGAAATTATGCCAACATAACCGTAGATTGAGGTTCATTTTTTAACAGTAGATAAAAATATCAACTTTGCTCTGCCCTATCAGCAGAATTTTCCAAACATGGTAAGTCATGAAGTATTTTTTGTTCATTCATCAGATTTCAAGGATGCTGCACTCCAAATGAAAGAAGTAAAAACTCCAAAATTTACCTTTCATCACTTATTTAAACTCATAGAAAAATAGATAGAAAAATCACCTGCATCTTTTAAGAACAGCTACTAAATTGGAAGTGGGCAGAAACAGCACACATGCAAGCGATTTGGCATTAAGTAACTGAATTTTCTTCAAAATCAAGATGCTGCTTTAAGCTGACTAGAAGATTGCACAGAAAACACAGAAAAATGTTCTGAAATAATTCAGAATTCAGTTCTTCCTCAGTACACTGCAAATGAAGCTTCAAAATATTTAAGTTTGCCATAAGTAGGAACAAGGGAATAAGTGAATTAAACTATATATTAATCCAGAATATTTCTGGACTGCCTGAAGGAAAGACCTGGGAAGAAGCTTTTCTTTACAAGATTTATAGAGGACGCACATACATCTGTATTTGATGATACCATGCACAATCTTGTTGCAGAAACAAGAGGATCCTAACTTTCACTGATATAACAGGGCTTAATAACACCTGTGTTGAATATATTTTCCTGCAGACCAGCAAACTGCTAGAATACCGAAAAAACACTCCAGAAGGAGTGACCTTTTTATCTTTGGTTTTATCTTCTACTTTTTTTTTCTGGTTTTATTCTTGTTAATGGACTACAACATATGCTTTTCCAGGAGTTCCAAATAAAAAATCCTCAACTAGATGCCTTTTGAAATTAAAACTGCCTGAACAGTAAAAAAAACCACACCATTTTTAAAATACTGGAATTGACTCATCACAACATTCTGTCCAGAGATAACAAGTGGACTGACTAGTACTTCAGCTGTGAATTTATTTAAATATAGACATACACATGCAGTATTAGGAAGGCAAAAACAGGATATGAAATAAACATAAGGCATCAACTCTAAGCTCACTGTCAAGAGTATACCAAGGCTTCTAACCACAGAGTTCAGCTGAAGGTAACTATCTGTCAAATGTAATCTGTGCAAGTGAATATACTTAAGCTGGCACTATGAATCAACCAAAATTGCTTTGGTCTTATTGACATTCAATTGCAAGAAGTTGCAGCTCATCCAGTCCAATAGACAGTTTGACAACACCAAGAGTGCTCCGGTGACAGAAAGCTTTAAATATAGATGCAACTATCATCATAATACACAGGGAACTAAACTTTATGATCCCTCATACCATCTTCAAAAACTGGTCAGTCAGTCATCAGCTGGCTGCCATAAGACCACATGGTCATTGTCAGTGGCCATAGTCAATTTTTGCAGTTAATAAATCACTGTGACATATACACACACAACTGACTGACAAAAAGAAGTCCATTCATTCTTTCATCACTGTCCATTAAAGCTCTCTGAAACCCACTTTTGTCATTAACATCTTTGTTCAGTTATAAAAAAAATAGTTTGCCTTTTAAAAAAATAAAAAGCTTGCTTTTGTTAAGGGCTAGACCTTCAGATGCTATAAATTAACTACAGCTTAAGCTATAGCATTTTACATCTGCTCAGATTCAGTTAATACAATCAATTTACTTCCTCACAGCTATTTTCTTGAAACATGATTTCTGATAACACATATATATGGGAGGAGGATGTTGGAGAAAGAGAATGCTAAGTCCCAAACTGTGCATCCAGTACATTTTGCACAAGAGAAATGAATACCACCTGCAACTCTTACTTGGTTGTTTGACCCTTCTTTCCTAGAGAAGTCCCTCTACTTCATTGATACATGCTACAGAATGTTCGTGGTTTTTTTAAAGCAGCTTGTTTTGTATAGCCCCACTGTCTACTTGAGTTGTTATATGCACCTATTTGCCCAACCTTCCCTCTTGTCTCACTCCTTCCCTCATCATACTGTGAATTTAAATCATTCCAGAGCTGCAAACAAAGGAAACTGTGAAAGAGAAAACAATTATCTCAATCTTGAAACTGTGTTTAAGGGGATGCAGAATGCAAGTACTAGGTTGGGGGGGAGAGGGGAGGAGGGAAGTAGAGGCTCATACATGTTCTGAACACACAGGACAGTTGTGCTCGTGCTCTGAGAAATCCAGTGCATAGAAAAACAGAGACCTGAAGAAGAAACCTCATCAGGGGACCACAGTGACTGAACTGTCATGAAACAGAAGGGCTGAAGAAGATAAAGGGACAGCAGAAGAAATGCTAAAGAACAGCGAAGGGGAAGGAAAAAGCATAGGGTCGGGAGGGGCAAGTTGTCTCTTTGCCTTTCCTTCTTTTGCCTCAGGCCCATATCGGCCTTTCCTTTTCTTGACTTAACTGGGATGAATTTTAATTGTGGCCTTTCTACGTGTTTTATACACTATGTACTCTCTACTTGTGTGGAGTGGATTTCCCATTCATCACAGGATTGCAGGCAAAAGTCTCAGGAGCATTTTGCTTCCCTTCAAAGTTAGCTTTGCTAAAAATCAATACGTTTAGCGCTGCTTTCTCCATCTAGTGTATACTCACCCCATGACCATTTCAAGTGTCATAATTTTATGATCATTTTTGCTCCTTACTTCCACATACAGATTTATATTTGCAATCTTTTCACCATGATAGTGATTGCATCCTTTTTGTATAGATTGTTTCTATAACTGAATAAAATGAGCAACTTTACAGTAAAAGTGGAAACATGCTCTCATTTGCAGTTTTAATACAGTTAACTCTGACTAGTCTCTAGTAACCTGTCCTCCTCAATACTCTATAATTTTCCTTCAAATTAAAGCTCTGACTTTCTTGGCATCCATCTTACATCTTAATAAATATTTTTATTTTTTGTTTCAGCATTCTTTTTCTGACTATTTGCAAGTCAAGCACAACAGTCAAGAATTACAGCTACATCAAATTGCCTTTAACTTGTATGCAAACTACTGAACTTTAGGGGTAAAAGAAAGGGAGGGGGAAGCTCCACTGCAGATTAAGTATCATCCTTCAGCAATATTGTTACATCTCTTCCAGCTTTATATTAACTTTCTCTTCACTAGAACTCGGTATCTTGGCATTTTAAATCCCTCTTCATTTTCCTGGTTGTCTCTCTTATTCCAATAATATCTTTCTTATCCTTGAAAACATGTCACTCCAATTCAGCAGTCTTATTACATATGCTCCTAGCATTTGTATAAAAGATATTTAGCTTTTCTCTTTGCCCTCCTTTACTTTCCTTTTTCACTATCTTCTACAATGTTAATCCCTTCTCAACGGGAAATGGTTTTCCTTCAATCCAAGTCTTTCTTTTTGTTCATAGATCCAGTAGTTCAGCTTGAACTCCCTGAAGAACAACATACAATAAAGAGGAAAAAGGGGAAAAAAATGATGGGACCTTGGGCTGCTCCTGAATCAACTAACTTTCTGCTCAAGAATAAGCCATGTATTAATACCAACTTGACCCCAAACAGTGAAATCAGAAGGTAACTGAAAAACAGAGTGGTCCAATGGTTTACAGACTCAGACAAACTATAGATATTTCATAAATAAAGCCTTGAAATTGGAAAAATGTAAGTAACAGCAAGCAGAAAGATACCAAATCAGAATCATGTATGTCATTTATTTTTTGGACAAGGGTAATTTTAGTACTGTTCCAAGCAAATACAATACCCAGTGTCAGTTATCTGATAAACAAGGCCAAAGACAAAGTCAGATCAATGTGAAAAGAGATTTTGCAATGGTCTGCATTTTTAAAGAACTAGTATTTAAATAAGTAAATATTGTTTCAAAATGTTGAATTTGAGAGTACTGATCCTTCTGCCACAAAGTACACATTCCAGTTATGGAATGGCAATCTTCATTTACTCTTTTGTTGGTGAGTATATCACCAGTACTGTTGTAGCACTAAACTTTAAAACAGCTAACTACAGTTCTGCTCCTTTCTATCCCAGACAGCACCGTACCACTGAAAAATTTTCCTTATTTCGTATGCCAACCCTATTAGCTTTTGTTTCAATCTATTAATGCCTTAATATAGAATAAACATATCTTTGGCAGAGGAGTGGGAGAACTTAAGAGGTCAAGATTTTAAATACAGACTTTGTAGAAAACTAATTCACAAGTAAGCTTTGCTCTAATTACTGCTGTAACTACTATTTTTACACATGAAGGTGTAACAAGAGACTCCAGCAATGTAAATGAGTTCCAAACAATAAAACATAAAAAAAGGATCCTAGTCCTCAGATCTGAAAATACACAGAAGAATTGTTTTCTTGATCCATAATGACTATTTCCCCTAAGTCATAGAACAAATCAGATCTGTGCTCCAAGGATCACTATAGTAATGTGAGTAGAGACACATTAAGGATTTGACAAGCTTCTTTTTAGCAGCTAAAACAGTTACATAAAATAAACTGGCCAAAGTTAATTGAAATGAAATGTCTGGCTTTTACATTTTAGATCTCATAACAACGCACATTTTTCTGTGCCCCCTCCATTAAACATACAGCACAAACAGATTCTGAATTTTCCTGAACTACTTGTAATCATGTAAATTTAGGGATGAGATATAGATGTCAAATGAAATGTCCCTCCTGAATAAAGTCTCTGCGCTGTAATACTGAAAGAATAAGCAGAGACCTGTACAAATGAAGAGAACAGTTACTGATGTGTAATTATTAACCCTGTATTGCACTATCAGCTGTGAGTTAAATTCTGATCTTTTTAATTGCCCTCACATGGAGAATTCTGAACCACCTTGAACTGCTCCATATTCTGTACTCACACTGGTAAGACGCTCCCAGATGTGATGCAAGAATGCACTGGTTTTACAGCACTCGAACAACTACACTGGGATGGATGGTTGAAATCCCTCTCTGCCTCTGTAACCACTTATACAATAAGAAAATAAGTACTCTTTGCTCTGAATGCCTTATCACAGAAGTTCAATGTATCCAGTTAGAGGAAACATACAATTTTTTGCAAATAAGGTCCCATTTTCCCCCTTAAGGATTAAATTTGCCTTCATGATCCAGTACCTACAAAATTGTCTGATTCCATTTCTATTCCTCCCAAACTTACTTCAATTCCACCCCTTTTATGTCCTCCTATCTTCCTTTCACTGTACTGTAACCCTCCAGCACTTTTTGATAACAATTTACCTTTAGCTTTGTGGGTTGTTTTTTGTTTTGTTTTGTAAATTAGCTGCTTTTTCCCTGGGTTACTAAGCATTTCATGAAAGCTTTGCAGTAGAGATCTAAACTAGTAGACCAAACCTGACTTCAGAGGACTGTGTTTTGGTAGTCTATCCTTGGAAAATACTAAAGGAAGAAGTCTGTGCAGCCACTCCCTCAACCATATTTTACTGCAGATGAGCCAGGAGAGAACCAGGGAAGGCTCCTCAGAAAGTTCCCAGTAATTTCTTGTGTACCTTAGTATACAGGCCTTGAGTTTTAGCACAGAAGGGTCAGAGAGATTGCTGATCAACAGCAAAGATGAAGGTGCCAATAAGCACAATTTAAAGAGAAGGATAAAAGTCCTTCATATACAACAAAGCGCTCTTGAAATTCCAGCAAAAGAGCAGCAATCCAGTTTACTGAGTCTTTATATGCTATGAGCGATCAAAAAGCAGCAGAAATAGGAAAACCTATATGATTTCCCATTAGTGGAAGAGACTGAAGAACAATGCAGAAGTTCAAATTACAGACAGTATGTGACCAAGTCTTGGAGCAATTGTTCTCACAATCCAGTTAGTCAAATCAATACATGACTAATTGTTTGAAAGAAAAAAAACATGGCTAAATACTGGAAAAAGCAAGATGATTTTTCTGGTAGGAAATCAGGCTCCAACTCTGAGTTCTTTGAAGAAGTTCAGATGTGAATAAAAACAGACTAACCAGAATAATACACTTTTTCCAGCAACGTTTCCAGAAATTGGACAGAGGTTTAATGGCCATGCTTTTCAGAAATTTAGGTAACTCCAACTATTTCTGTTATTCAACATTTTGCATAGCCTTGAAAACAGCTGTTAGTGAGGTAAAAAAGGTTGTAGTTAATACATCCATGAAGTTGAAGTCAGAGCTCAGAAAAAAAAGGGTCTTGTATTTCTGCAGAGAGTAATACACTAATGAGCAAAATGCTGAATGGCAGCTGAAGAGGAAAAAGAACTACGAACAAATCCACACAGCTCTGTTATTATTTCAGATTCTCTGCACTACGTATTTCTGCAGTGACACAAGGGGAGTTCTGACCCTTGCATCACCAAAAACCATAGTGGTACAAACTGTAGTAGAAAAAGTTTAAGAAAAGATCAATGAGGTTGACCAAACTGCAGAATCACTTCAGTGTATGTACAAATCAAGCTAGTACTCCAGTTTAAAACTAACTATAACAATCAACCTGTGATTAAGTTCTCAAATAGCATAAGATATGGGAAACAACCTACTGAAGAAGTTAAAAATTTAACAACCAGTCTGCTTGCAACAAAGAAGAGCTTCATAAACCTTAGTTACATATGAGCAACTCATTGGCAAAGGGTTCCAGAGACCCCAAAAATAAAAGGTATAAAAAAATTAGACTGCTAAATCAAATGTAGGTCAGTCAGGGACTACTCAACGCAGCCTCACTTCAGTAATTCCAAAGATACTGGTTATCAGGAAAGAGGTCAGATATGTACCTGAGAAAAAGCTCTTTCTGGGCATCTACTCTTTTCAGAAGGATAGAATATCCAAATACTGTCAAACCAATGCAGTTCTTACACAGTGCAAATATTGCAGTATTAACCTAAAGTTTTGGAATTAGATAGCTGGACAGGTGCCTTTCACCATCACCCATGAGAGAATTATCAGTTCTAGCCAAGCTGGAATTACACATGCAGAGACTTACAAGATTGTTTCTGTAGACTGCTACTTCATGTATAAATTTTGCATTTTACAAGATCTACCACATATAATTTGTCACCGTCGATTTGCTGCTTGCAAATGTAAAGTGTTCACGCAAATGACAGAAGTTGCACGAAGAAAACGTCAAAGCTTTGACTTCCATCTCTTGATCAGACTTCTGACTTAAGTTCTCATCTTTAAGATAGAGAAACCTGATCTAGATAAAGAAATTTTATTTTAATAGCTGCTCTGTTTGGGAGTATTCACAAAGTTTTTAGAACAATAAGAAAGGATCAAGTTTCTTGCAAAAAAAATGTCTACCAAGTAACTATCATACATAATGAAGAATTGACAACGGTTTATTATCTGTGGTCCATCTCTACCTGTAAAGTTCGAACCAGTTGTCAGTTCCCCACTCATCCCCTGTGCACACTGAACTACTTGCTGGAGGATCTCCTGTCTTCATGAAGAATGGTCTGTACTAAGTGATGGTATTCCAGGGTAAAATATCAAGCTTAGTCTGCTCAGAAAAGCATCAAATACAAACACATCAGCAGTGCCATTCTGTGTATACCACAAGCCTCCAGTCACCAACAGAAAGCAAACCTGCATAAACTCTTCATGTACACAAAATTTCTAATGTGGATGTACCCTGTGTTATCTCCATCTTTTATACCAAGTCATATCAAGCAGACATCACTAATTCCAGTCTCTCAAAGTTGACTTGCTGTACAACTGAAGTGCACAGATGTGCAATCAGAAGAGTAGTGATTAGATGAGGTAGTATATAAAGTTGGAACCCACTTGAACACATACTCACACTGCTTATAGGAGATTAACTCAGAATTGAGGGTTCCTATGTCAAATTGTTTTTTGTTTGTTTCTCTCAGTACATCAGCTTTCTAGCAATGTGGAAACAGTTGTGTCAAAGGATCATTGTTAATTTATAGAACGCTGTGAGCATAGATATATTTCTCCCAATTTTTAACTCCAGCTACGCAATTTCTACTATTTTTATTGAATTGAGCACTTGAACATATTTTATTCCGTTCCTCACCTTTCAACACATTCCTTTCTAAGTAGCTAACAAATTATTTCCTTTAGATTCACACGCTGCCACTAAAATTTCTTTTGCAAAAAATGCGTAAAATATAACGATTGTAGGATGGCTAAAAAACTTAAACTAAAGAATGCAAATCATTCCTAACAGTGCTTCCGTTATTAAAATTACAATTTAATTGCCTGCCACACATTTTTTTGTATAAAGAAACAAAGAAATTGAAACTTGATGGATTTTAAATTTTATACCTCTAACTCTCCAAAAAAAAAAAAAACCAGGCAAAACTTCCACAATTCAGTCAAAACTCCAGCACTGGTCATACAAATATTTGATTTGATTCCTACCAAATGTAATATACATTCAGCGCACGCTTCAGTCAGTTCTATTTTTGCAATCAAAAAATATTTGCAAATTCTAGATGAGTAGTCAGAACAGCAATGATAAAACATTTATTTTTGCCTTTCTCCAAAATTAACATCCAGGCACTGATGAAGCTGTCTTGTGTTCCCAGGCAGATTTTAGACTAATTCTAAGCCTCCAGATGTGTAGAAACTTCATGGAATTCATATTCAGGCAAGAAAAGATGCACATGTTTTATGAGATAAATGGAGAGAAAAAGGATCCCAAACGGAACTGGGAAATGTCTTCTTCCTAAGGAGCTGATGTTATGACAAATTCCTCTCAAATTAACAAAAACAGTTTATATCCTAGCAACTGTGGTCCAGGAGAAGAGACAACCACCACAGCAGGACTTCTGGAGGCAGCAAAACAAGTTGTTTGTACAAGAGACCCCAAAGGCTGCAAAGTTCAGCAGTACAATCTTAATAAGCTGCGTTCACAGCAGATTAAGTGACAAACCAGTTTCCAAGAGAGCCATGCTTATTGTTTCAACGAACAGACAGCCAAATACATTATAGAGACTGAAATAGTTTATTTCTCTTGTCTGTTGGGAACATGGCACTAATATGATCTGAAATATTTTCAGCACACAACTGCATCAAAAGCCATAACATGCAGAGTTGATTCAAATTCTTACCTCCCTTTCTGGGAGAGACAAACTATTCCAAATGGATACTAAGTAGAAAAACAAAGTGATTTGGTAAGTTAAAATGCCTCCCAGCTTCCCTACATTCTTACTAAACTCAGGGAATATACCATTAAAAACACCTTATATTTACTAATATATACACAGAGCATGTATAGAGAAAATGTTTTCCTGCTTTTAAGTATTAGGTTACCTGCTTTTAATGCATTTTTTAAGATGTACTCAAGAACTTGTGCAGAAAATAGAGGTATTTCACAAATTGGAAAGGACAAGTTTTCTCTCGATACTCAAACAGTTATGATGTAAAGCGGTCTCATTAAATTGTAAGTTCTTTAACCTTTTCTTGAAAGAACTGGAAGATTTAAAGATTTATAAAGAAATTTTGCCTAACTAGGAAATGACTCATATTTGACATGTATTGAAATGATAATGCTGATTTCAATAGGCACTCTAAGAGCATTTTACTCCCAGGAGAGTAATTCAGTCGTGGTTACCTTTCCACACTTAGATTTTAAACTTACTTTCTAAAGCTTTTAATGTGCTATAGTCTGCCAAAACACGGCAGAGTTACACAGATACGATCAGGCAAAATAAAAGCTAGTAAAAAGATTATTTTTATAATTGCAGACACTATGTATAAAACAAATACATTAATCTGACATGTTCTCAAAGAATCTCTTGTTTCAGCAGCTTTGGATTTATCTGAAAATTCGTGTTTAAATTCCACCCTTCTTAACTAGTTAAATTCTGAAGTATCACAGGGAAAGTGAGAAACCCTTAACAGTGAAACTGTAAGAAAAAATACATAGTGAAACTGCTGTTACTAAGCGGCACATATCCGATACTGGTATCTATGCAGAGATGAGGTATACAGCTGGCCTTAACCATGCATTCCTTAATCTTGCATGCCTATGCTTTCAAATTTTAGATTTCTTTGAAAGATCTTAAGACAAGTTTTCCTGAGGCTTCACTTCAGCGCATATTAGACTCATTTAATACATTACATATATTCTATGTATTCTTTATTCCACTGTGCATCTACAATCAAAGTGTTTTGTTGTTTGGCTTTTGTTTTGCTAATATGGCCCTGTAATGACACAGTGGTAAATATCAATAACTCAGAATCAAACACAGGACTCTAAAACTCTTAGAAGTCTCAAGGACTTGATCCTCACCTACTGAAATCAACTAGAATAGTGGCATTACTTTCAAGGAAACAGAGTTCACAGTTTAAACACCTGTTATATATTGCAGAGGTTAAAAAACAAGCTTGTTTACAAACTGGAAGCAGTGAAATATAAAGGAAGGCATCATTAAATAAAAACAAGTCCCATTAATTGGAAAGCGTGAAAAGTGGTCAAAATGCCCTTTTGTAGCAAATCCACTTCAACTTAGCTCAGCAGAACTATTCAAGGATGACTTTTCTCAAATGTTTATGGAGTTTAAAGAGCAAACGGATCACCAACAGCTCTGTCAGCAACATACCACATATTAAAGAAGACTGCATAAACTATTAAAAAGAATGATGTTATTGTTAGACTGATGCCATCTAGTCTCAAGTACCCTTTTTCCACAGTCTATTTCAAGACTGTTAGTGACTCATGCTCAACACACTTCTGGCAGTGGTTGCTATCATAATATCGCATGAAAAGGAAAAAAATCCCTAGTCCACCTCCACAAATTGGTGATACAAATTCCCATCTTCTCCCATTGGATGCACTGTATCACACTGTCCTTTTTAGGACAGTTACTGTGCTTAAAAAAGTAACTTCAACTCTGGTACTCTGATCAGAAGACTGTTTCAGAAATAGTCTGTTGCAATAGGACAGACTCCATTCCAAATTAAATAGCTTTTCTTTCTATGTGGTGATCATTCTCCAACTAATTTAGAGAAGAAAACTGTAAAACTTCTTACTCTTCACTATAATCAAACCCCAAAAGAAGGTTCCTGAAATCATCTTCTGTAAGGAGTATGCTGCACCTGACACTGTCATCATACATACCTCTGCTCTGAATTATATTCTCTAAATATGAACATCTGAAGCTATATACAAAATTTCACAGAAAACCTCAGACTGGAAAAGCAGCAATAATGTTTCTCTATCACAACTTGATAAATCTCTCCAGATGCATTTACCCAACACGTGATTTTAAAGGCCACATCATGCAAGTAAGTCATAACTGCCAACTGGGGTAATTACTTCTTCAGCCATTTCTGATACTTGACTACTTTGCAATAGCTTTCGTGATTGTAAAATTAAAAGGTATTAGCTTTGAAACCAATAACAAATTTTACTTTGTGCCTTTGTTACCCTAGTAACCTTTTCAGTCATCCAATTTTTCCTGTTCATCTTTCTGATTATGCCTGTCCATATGTCACCAGATAGTATCAGTACACTCCTAATATTTCTGCCAAGATCATTAATGAAAATATAATACAAGACTCAACCAAAGACTGATTTTCAAAGAATTGTACTTTTTTTTCTATAGATTACACATTCCTTTGAGCAGTATCTATTGCTACCCCTCCCCATGAGCATTTCCTTTGACTTTTACAACTTCTTATGGGGTGTCACATCAATACTAATACTGAACTCCAGATAGAGGAAATCTGACAGATTTACTTTGCTTGAAAATCAGTTTTCTCATAAAAAAAAAGCTAAGAGGTTAGACAGTGATGAGCTATCTTTAGTAAATCCATGTTTCATTTTATCCCATTTTCCATTTACCTCCACATCTTTATCTATTCTTTCAAAATCTTCTCTAAATCCTCATATGCCACTGTGTCAAGGCAAATAGGTCTGTGTTGCCAAGATCCTTTTTTTCCTTCCTCTTTGTACTGGTTCTGGCTGGGATGAAGTTAACTTTTTTCATTGCAGCTTTTACTGTACCATATTTTGGGTTTGTGGCTAAAAGAGTGCTGACCAAAACTAGCATTTTGGCTACTGCTAAACAGTGTTTCAACAGTTCCAAGCCCTCTCTTTTCTCACCACATTTTACCCATCCCACTCCTGCAAGCAAGCTATGTTTGGACAAGTAGTTTGGAGGGGACACAGCTGACCTAAACAGACCAAACAGGTACTCCATACAATAAAATGGAATAGAGCAAATATTTCAGGGAGTTGGAGGTTTGTCTTCTATGGTGGCTGTTGCTCAGACACTGGCTGGGCAACGATCTGCTTGTGGGAGAGGCTGAGCAATTGTCTTCGCATCACTTGTTTGGTTTGGGAACTTAGTGAAATAATCCTTAACCTCAAGCACATCTTCACCCTCTTGCCTACTTATGTCTAAGATCTTAATAACCTGTTTACCACTTAACTGTCATTGCAAAATCTAATTCAGCTTGACTTCTTTACAGTTCTATTTCTACTCCTACGTACTTTTCTCTGCAAATTTCCTCCCCCTTTCCCCTGTGCCTGTAGACTGTCACCTCTAATTGCAAAGGTGCTTATTCACTCACATAAGCCAGAGTACTGTACCTCAATTTTTTCCCATCTTAAGGATAAAGAATCCTCTTAACAGCATTTATTTTGAAGAACGCTCAGGACTTTTTCTATTTGATGTCTAGGCTTCTCAGTTTGTCTTGTTTCATTGAAATTATCCTGTTAGCTTGTTCTTTTTGAAACCGAAAAACAATTCCTGTTTATTCTATCTCAAATAAATATTATTTTTGAGACCAACATCTCTACTAATGCCCTCATCATATAGTGAAGCCAGTAGATCCTCTAGTTAGTGAGGAAACCTTTCTGCATGAAAACAAATATTTAGGTCCTCTTATTATAACTTCCCAGATATAAAATAGAGCATAAGTCTCTTCAACAACACAGTTCTCAATAGTTCTCGAATGACACATCTAAATGCAAACCTGAGAATTTAAAATCCTACATTACTCCAGCAGAACGCATTTACTATCTGTCTTCTCTACTAGATTTTATTATGAAGAAACTATTTTAAATCTGATTTTCCTTTCTTCTTTATTATTTAATTACTATCTGATGTCATTCCACCATTTAGCTTTCATTTTTATCGTTCCTGAATAGCTCATAAGCTCCTATGGCTGATTTCCAGACACGCCTGCCACCCTATTGCATTTCTGCTCTTACGGTCAGTTTCACATCTGCCACGAGTATTTCAAGCTCCTTTCTCTCCTAGCATTCACATACAAATATCTCCATTTTTCTGGCTCACCATGTTAACTTCAGTGTCTTCAAGTTCCCAGCTCTGCTTGGCTTTGGAGAGGTTTGGCCTGAATCAGTTTCATACAAGCACACCTGTGGTTCAGAGATGGCCATGGATCTTAACACCTCAGCTGAGGACCTCTCTCACAAACAGTTACATCACACACACTCTTGCAAACCACAATCAAAACAAAAAACAACAAGAATTCAGCAGTCTGCCATGAACACTGTTACTGAGACCAAATGTCAGTTTCCCTTAGCTGTTATTCCAGTCAAAGATAGAGAGCAACCAAACCAGACAGTCTCCCCTGCCTACCAGTCAAGCATGTAATATTATGCATGATTATGCATGGTTTTGAATAATACTTTACAGTATTCCATAGAAAGAGCTTCATCAGGCTTATAGCCAATAGAACTTACAAGCCATCTATTTTGACCCACAGTTACAAGCTACATTCCCTAGAAAAACACATTCTCACTGAACTAAGACAAAAAGCTACTCTTCATTTTTCTTGATAGTCTCAGAGAAAATAAGGAGTAAATATGCTTCCTCTATTAGTGAAGCCACATATATTCAAATCCAGGGATATTAATTGCAGCATTTAATGTTTCTAATTTGAATTTTTGGGAAAACAAATTTTTACAGTCTATAGGTTAGATGCCTATAGACTCTAAAATCTGACACAGTTAAAACATTTTCATAATAAACAAAAGAGATATCACCACATATACCTTCAGTTACCAATAGTATCTGAACTGTATTATCTAAAAATTTTAAGTGCATAAGAGTCTGAACAAGGTTGTTCTAATTATGGTTCATACAGAGGATGCATTTTCTGTAACATCCTGTTTACAATAGATGTATCACATTTCATCTCTCTTCCCCTCAAACCCACAGGCTTTTAGGTGTTCTACAACTCCCAGTACAGGAGCACTATTTGGGGTTTTTTTGTTATACCTTTCTTCATAAATACAAGTTTAATCACATTCATGATAATATACACTCCACTTTTTCAACTGTCTTATCAGAAACAGCATTTGGTCTGAAAACATTCACAAACTTTTTTCTTTTCAGCCAAAAAAGACATCAAGCAAGGAGTATGAATAGATTTTTTTTTTTTTTTTTTTTTTTTTTTTTTACACATCAAGATGCACCATCCAGCTCTGGTAAGATCTCCCATAAAAAAAACGTTGCCAACGTTCTGACACATGCCAAATTCAGATAAGTACTAGAAAAGCTGCTGAATCTATTCTTCATTTAGCTTGTGACTTCACATCACAGCCACATATATGACATCTCTAATAGAATAACAATTTCCTTTTTGGTTCTGTAGAAGATTATATACCAACTCCACTGATGACACCACACCTACTTTACAACCAGCATGTCAGAAGGAAAACCCCAAAGTTTTCTACTGCACTGACATTACTCCCAGCTCTTGTCTCCGCTCAAAAAATCCAGGCTACGTCTACAAAAGTGTCACAGAATTCAGAGCGCTAATCTTTTACAAGAGTCAGTTCTGCCTCAACAGAAGGGAAAGTCTACGCTGTAAAATAGCAGTAGTAACTCGCCTATGGCTGCACTCTGCCAGAGCTCCCCCTGCTGCCTTCACCTATGTTATCTCACGAGCAGAGCACGCAAGTACCCACCGCATGCTGCAGTGCCCCTGCCCACTGCCAGGTCATCGCCTGCAGAGAAGGGTGATCAGTCAGAAGTCAACTTGTGCAAAGACTAGATGATCTGTACTTTTACGTGTGACTCCAGTTTTTCCCCCCTTGTCTTTAAAGGGATTTCCTAATCTCTATAAAACCACACTGCATTATTCTCAGAATGGTTTTTCATCTGCTGAAGACAAGGCTGAGATCTGCAAATGTCTGGGAACCACTTTATCATCAAAAGCTATTACAGTTTGAAGGTATAAACACTTCCATACGAATGTTACTTTTGCTCAGAATCACACAATGGTTTGGGTTGGAAGGGATCTTCTTAAAGCCTACCCAGTCCCAATCCCCAGGGGTGGGCAGGGCTGCCCCAACCAGCTCAGGCTGCCCAGGGCCCCATCCAACCTGACCTTGAGTGTCAGCAGGGATGGGGCACTTGCAGCTCTTTGGGCAGCTGTGCCACTGCCTCACTGCCTTCCCAGTGAAGATTTTATCACTACACTCCCTGTATTTCTGTACAGTTCCTTTCATAATGTCCCTCTCCATTTATTTCTGTATTTATAGAAAAAATGTTTTGGACAGCTGCTAAAAGTTTAAAGAACTTTAAACCTTTACTTGTAGTTTAACAGCCATACCTAGGGCTAAACGGATCATGCTGCAGCCACTATCATCTTTAACAGCAAGAGGAATAACACAACAAATCAGAGAATGTAAAGCTCAACCCTCAACTCAAACACAGAAAAATTATTAGGCCCTGTAGGCCCTGTAAGGGTCTAAAAACCACACATCTTTATTCCTCCTGTGCATTGAACAGCAGTCCGAAGAAACAAATGACTAAATTCTAAGGAGCACTTGAGGGCTCTTTGTAATGCAATTTAAAATAGTGGGTACATTTAAATCCAGCCCTTTCACTCTCTCCTTTACTATGCCAGGCTTTAACAGTTTCTAAGACTAGTACAAAACGAGGCTGACAGCAGCAGCAGTAATATAGCACCCTCAGAGTGTTTGAAGTGTAAAGTTCATTAGTTCTACCTTAAGGTCACTCTTTTAATCCAACAGCAAAAATCTTATTCACACTACCACACTGTTATCCCAGAAAAAAGAAAACTGCAAAAAAAAAAAAATCAAGACATCAGCTTAGATACTTCTTAAGAGTGACAAGATCAGCACTAAAAATCCAAATCACAGTCAATACCTTTTAGCAAGTTTCTTGAAAGCAGGAAAACTCTTCTTGATTGCGCTGTAAACCAAATGAAGTTTAGCAGACCAGATAAAGAAAATGAAGGAAGGAGAAGATTAACGTTTCAATACCTGATAATTTTGTTTTGTAATTATTAGTTGAACTTGGCTTACAAACAAGAATTTACTAGAGTGTCTGTAGGGAATTACAAGGCATGCAAACAACTGAATGCATTTTAATTTCTTCTGCATTTGTTTGCTGATTTTTTTAATTTATTTTTTTTAACTAACACAATTTTGCTTTATCCTCAGTAGATATTTGTACACTTATTAAAACACTATGTCAACAGAAGACTATTAGAACACAAGGATTATGTTTTAACAAGTCTGAAATATATTTTTAAAGTAAGAGGCAAAAGCTTTCTAACTAACAAGCTTGATTGAGCTTGAAGAAACCCGTATGTATGTTCATTTATACGCACTATAAGAAGTTTTCAGAATTAAATGGGACACTTTTCTCAGTACGCTTGTACATATACATGAGGATGACACTGTCCTTCTTATGGAGTAATCTCAGGCTCATTATTTTTGCTAAGATGAAAATAAGTAGTTTTTCTTCACTGCAAATAATCTTGCTCTTAAGGGCAAGTATTTTCAGTCTTATTTGCTCAGCAAATGTGTACAGATTTCCTTCCAGCGTGAAATTAGCGATCACCTCAATATGCTCTCAAAAAATTAATATTTTTACCTACATGACTCAAGAATTATCTGTCACATTCCCCAGTTTATCCCTTCTAGTGAAGATATTTATACAGTTATGCCATTCTCACACAAATGTTGTAATTCAACAAATATTAAAGAGGTTTTCTTCTTTTACTCACCTGCACACTAAGATGAATCCATTTCTTCACAAGAATTCTCCCCAGTGTCATTACTTTTATTGGTGGCTGCAAACCATTTACTGTGCGATAATAAAACATGGTCTCTTTCTCAGATATTGTGAGTTTGAACACAGTCTGCCCATCAATAGCCTTTTCTATCACACACCTTTGGAAATAACCAAGAAAAACAACATAAGGTCAGAAGCACACATATATACACATTCTTGCCAAGGTGCTATCCTGTAAAGTGATGCTAACCAGAATGCATTAAAATAAACGTTAAAATACAGATCTTGAGAAGATGCTCACTGACAGTGAAAGTCACAGGATGTACTAAGCATAAGAACTAACAAACAGATTTTATATCTTAGTCTGCAACATACATATTTTTAATCTGGGGTGCATTCAAGCCCCTAATCATAGGATTATTAAAGTTGGATAAGACCACTGATGTCATCTAGTCCAACCATCAACCCATAATTCCCATGTCCACCAAACCATGACCCTCAGTACCACATCCACCCTATTCTTGAAAACCTGCAAGGATGGGGCTCCAACACATCCCCGGGCAGCCCATTTCAATAAAACCAAAGCCAGGTCAGGTGGTTACCTTGCCACTTGTTAGTTTTCTTTTCATGGAGACTTCACGTCAATATCAAATGCAATACTGACATGTAAGGACAAGAATACTACCTATAGTAACCCATGTTACATTTCTGTGTGTTCAAATAGTTTTGACACATGAACAACCACCATGCTAAGGGCCCTCAGAAAGCATAGGTGATATGTTTTGAATCAGCTATGTATTTTATTTATGAATCTAATCATTACTACAACAAAATCTATTCCATTTCATCTGCTTGAGAAATCCAGTCCCTAATTTACCCATGAAAAACCAGATGCTATAGTAGTTGCACCAGACTAAATAAGTATGCTAACTCACGAGAGAGTCAGAAAACCAACTTTCCCTTAATAAATCTTCACCTTTCTACATTACTCACTGCTACGCATTACAGAAATAGCATCAAAATGCTGTTCTCTGATACCGCCAATATTCATTGATTTGCATTTAAAACCAAGGGAAAGATTAACTGTTACCATTTTAGTCTCCTAGAATGTTGTCAGAATAACTTGCAAAATGCAGATATTTATTTAGCAAACCTTACTAAAATCATGTGTCTTAATATATTGTTGATTGATCTTTTCAACATTTTGTTTGCCTGTAAACACGCTAGTTTTGCTAGATAATAAATGTGAGGAAAGGCTCAGCTAAGTAGCAAAATATTTAGGAACTGGATTTAGCCAGTTCCTGGATAAACAATAATTGGATAATCCTGTTTTTTTGTTTAGTTTAGTTATCTAAAACAAACATTCCTGCATTGTTTTTATCCCCAAAGGGGATAAAACTTTAAGAAGGCAAGTGACCTTGATGTACATCACTTTGAAAACTGAAAAGAACAAATGCGGATTATGACTCACTACTAAAAAAGAAAAATCAAAAGGTAGAAAACAGAAGAGGAAGGAAAAAAACACAGTAATATAGGTGATACAGGCATAAGCATAAGTTCTGAATGGGAGCACTATTTTCCATTCCAGTTATATTTCAGAGAGAAACCACTGTTCTTTATGAAGTTCCCAACTTCTGTTAACTTACAATTTCATAGAGCCAATTCCTGGCATTCTTGATGGTGGGGTTGAAGGAAGAACAAAGCCACAGAGATCAACGTAAAATTTGGCAGAAACTAATCTAGAGACATTGCTGATCCTCTCACATTACCTACAGTACTTGGCAACATTTGCACAGGCCCAAAATCAGACATACTGTATTTCAAGCTGACATCCCGCTTCTGTCTAAGTGCTTATGCAAAATACCTGAATTAATATAAAGCAACTGGATACAATCGTTTTTTTTTTTTAATAAAAAAAAAGAAGCAACACACCTACTGCCCACTTCACTGCATCTTTTTGTGCATAGAAGGTCCTGGCTCATTTTTCTCCAACCTTCATTATTTTCTGGCCATCTAAATTCCAGTTATCCCAACTTAAGTTAAATTGAAATAAGCTATCTGTAATGATTATTCATATATGCTAAGCTTCTACTCATAGTCTTATCCTACCCTATTTCCAAGGGTTATCACCATATACTGTTTCCCAGACTATGCTCTGTTCTATGCACAGGTTTTTTGAAAAGCTTTAGATTAACTGATGAGCACATGCAGCATGAGAGGAAGCATAAGAACACAAGTCAGACAGAAGAGGTTTGCTCACTTACTGCCTAAAGGGAAATAAATTTAAAGATTGGAGTTACAAATGTGTTTTCTCACTGTTCTCTTGCATTTAAGAGCTCCAATATGAGGGTACTTAAAAGCATACCTACAAAGATCTACACACATTATAACACATCCAAAAAACATGGACCTAATGTACTTCATGCAAGACTAATTTTTAAGTAAATGAAATAGCTTGTTAACATTTAAGTTATTCTATGAGTAAAATGAGTTATGATCCATCTAAGGGTGTGGTGACAGCACAAAGACTATTAAATTAAGCCCAGTTCAGTGGACTCCCCCAATATAATAATGGGATTTAAAAGTCTCACAAATAACATTTAGTGAAGACATCTTCACATCGGGGACTACAAAATGGAAGAGAGCTGGCAAGTCAAACTTCAACCAGCCTGAAGGAATCACTATACCAATAAAATAAAGGAAGACATCTTAGCTTGCAGTTAAATCATTTATCTGCCTTCTAAGTCAAGCTTCTGGGGCTATACATGTGCAATTACTGTTCCTCCAAATCTTCCCCAGGACTGGAGTTCTTCATTCCTTTAGTGAGGAAGATGAACATTTTTTGCTAGACAGTAAAAAATAGTCTGGACAGCAGCATATCATCCTCTTCTCTGGAATAAATGTTGTTCAATTTTCAATACTTGGCTCTAGCATTGTCATTTCTACCTTGAATATTAGCAAACTCACAAGGCATAGGAATGAAGCAAACCTCTACAAAAACTGAATAAAAACATTTGGATTTTAAAGCTATCTATAAAGTCCAGTGAACAGAGACATGTACATTCCATGCTATTAACACAGCAGCAGTAGAAAAGTAATGCTTTATACAAGCCCATGGATAATCAGACATTTAGGGAGTCTGGTTTCTCTATAGCACTTAATCATTTGAAACTAAGCACGCACACTTCACTATTACAGGCTCTATGCAAGAACAGCCTATCCCACTGACAAAAGAGTTCCACAGATTTCACTCAACATACTGCTGCAACAGCTTGCTCAGAAATTAATTGGACATTTCTACTTCAAGTTAAGCATATGCTCTGCTGGATGAGAACTTGATATGCCTGAACACATGCGGACATGAACTTACAACTTAAGACAACCCCAGGAATGGGCTCTCTCATGTTTGAGATTCAAACATTTACAAAATACTGTCTGCAAAAGACACTAGGCCAAAGCTCCAGAGACAGTTTCACATATGCCTTCATCCTAGCTGCTTTACCTTAAACTTGAACTGAAGTCACTTTTGCCCTCCAGGTCTTGTTTATTTTCCCCCCCGATAACCATTATTTCTATACTGAGGTTGCTGGTTTTTTAAAAAGATATTTATCTTTCCATTAAAGCAGACTTAATTTCACACATTTCTAATGTTTCAGATTATTTTCTCACTCTTAAGCAACTTATTTCATGATAGCATGCAAAATAAGCATTCAATATTCTGTATTATATTAATTCTACCAATTAGAGCACAAGTGCAAAAGCATTTCTGATATATATCCTGAAATGTATTATAATTTTTCTGTGCTTTCACTTTAAACAGGACCTACATAACTAGGAGAAGGACAAGGAGGCTCTGCATGTTATGATCCATAGACAGAACTCTTCTGCAGGATTTGTGAATCAGCTTTTCAAAAAGCAAGTTTTTAACTGCAGTAGTGCCCCGCCAAGCTGAAATGCTACTTCAAATAGTCCTATTTGCTGAACTATGCAACACATAGGTGCATAAGAGAGAGAATGCCTAGTGAAACTTCATTAGTAGTCTTAATAGTGGAATCTTCTGTAAAAACAGTAATACAATCTCCAGTTTAGCCAACATCTATTATGTTCACCTGTCTATAGTACTAAAATATTCATTTGGGGAGATCTGAGGGTGTTTCCTCACTTGATTAAGGAGCAGAGTTGTATGATTCCTAAAAGTTTAGATTTTTTTCCCCTCCCCATCAAGAAAGAAGCAAGAGCCCTGACAACACATTTTTATAGCAGTTTTTAGGAGGAATATGAATTAGAAATATACATTTCAATTTTTAAGAATAGCAACATGTGTTATATACAAGTAGTTTCCACTGCAACAACAGGACTTCCATGTGAGTCAATGCTATTGAAGCTGAGCCTACTGTACTGACATTTGCAAAGCCCCCAAAGTAAATACAGCTTTAAAGCATCAGAGTTTCTCACTGCAGCTTTTTAAAATTTTAAATAGCTTGCTAATAATGATCTTGACTGCAATGATCAATTTTTTTAAGAGCCCCGGGAAAGTAAACACCTTCAATACTACTTACATTACACCTTCTCGCTCAGGTTTCAACCATACAGTTAATGTAAATGAAGCTGACAGCCTCAGTAATGGGGGAGTAGAGAAGCAATCCTTCTGGTTATGAAAAATAAAACTTGAAGCGTTGCTGAAGGACCCTGGAGGCAAGTCCTTTTTATCCTCTGTGACACAGGTGCCAAGGCCTTCAGGAAAAAGCAGTTTATATGAAGGAGGTGATGACCTGTATGGGCATTCTTGAACACAAAACCTCTGAGTGCAGGACATAATACTTTCAGCAGCTACTGAGCTATGACAAAAAGTACTTCGGTCTGGCAGCCCACAGGTGGCTTGAGTTGGCACTGTTGACACATTCTTGAAAGCTCCCACATTTTCAAGTCTAGGGAAATGTCCCTGAGAGCTGACCAACACAAAGGAGTCATAATAAGTTAAGATTAAAGTTTCAATAGCATGAAACAAGAAACGACACCTCAAGGAAAGAGCCCAGCAATTCATGTTTACAAAAAAGCTCCTCCTGATTAAAGCATCCATAAATAAATAATGATGTCCATGTCGGTAGTAGTGTCCTCAAGTGGTACACTCTAAGAGTTTATGTAGCATTTCATCTTCAGAACACCAATTCATGGATTCAGTTCTCATCTACGTCTTCCGGCCAGTAAAACACACTGGAAGGACAGCTGGTATCTGCAAGTCACAGAAAACAGACAATGCAAGGAAGGAATGGGATCTTTCTTACCGGGGCCAAGCCCCACTGGGTTATTAAGGATTTGGAGTCTTGCTTCAACTTTCTGTCAGCAGATCAATCTGCAAGCTTGCTAGCCAACACCAAAGATCTCCAAAACGAGACCCTGAGGAACAGGCCCGCTCCAGGCCACACGCAGCTTAACCCAGATCTGCTGTGATACACAGAGCAGACACACAGCTTTACACTTTAAGGTGATGAGTGCAGAGTACGGCAGCAAACCACAGCATTTGCAAACAGTTTAGCATCAGGCACTCAGAATGTATTTTCTAGCAGTTTCAAGCCTGTTCACCGAATTTTTAAACCCCCCGGAGCTTACCTCAGCTTTACACCGCCAGCTGTAAGCTGCTCGGCCTCATCCTGCCAGAGCTATTCTAGGGCACAGACAGTGGCTGCAAGCGATGCTCCTCCAGTGCCTCTGCTCCTGAGGCACACTGTGGGTGAGGCTGCTGGCTGCCTGCCCCCATGCAGCACCCCACTACCCCGCTCTTCCCCACTCCCTGCCTTACCCGCCACCCAGCTCCCACAGCTCCTTCCAGCCCTGCGCAAAGCTGATTAGCTCCACGCTCCCCATCTGGCCCAGGGAATCTTGCTAACTGCAAATACCTTCCCTGATATTCACTGGCAGGCATCTCAGCTGACTGAGGGGCCATTAAATAAGTTCGTTTACCCATTAGTTACTACATCCAGCAGGAGAGCTGAGCAGAGTAGTGCAGTTTCCTGCAACAACACCATGGTCTCCTCCCACCCCATAGCCCAGGCCCACCAGCAGCCCCCACTCTGTGCCTACCACTGATTCAAGTAGCTGCACCTGGTCGGAGGCACTGTCTCCGTGCTCCCCCCGCCTGGCTTTAGCTGTTACAGCCCTCCCCCGGGTAAAACAAGGCAGTCCTCAGGGAGCCACAGCACTGACGCTTGCTATGAAATATTTAACACAGCCCTTGGCAGTGAGCCGGTTCCTCAGGATGGGCCAGCAGCCTGAGGGGTGCCTTGCCCAGGGCACTCGCAGTTCCTGTGGCGAAATTACACCGGGCAGGGTGGGGGCCAAGCACTTCGCTGGGTTCTGCTGTTCACAGGCTTGAAAAGTGACAAGTTGGTGCCATTTTCTCAGGTTTCACAGTCATGGAACTTAGATTTCTGCATGTAGAGAAAGGAGAATTAATTTCTCCTATGCATGCTGGAAACAGCATGCAAGGTTGAAGGAGAAGGAGCAACTGAGAAGCACAGAGCCAGAGCAGAACCATCACAGATATGCATCCCATACACACATCACCCTCAGCACCTACGGCCAAAGGTATCATTGACTAAGTATGATTCACAATTTTACCAACATTTAAAACACCACCAACCTTCGTAACCCTCTGTGAGGTTATAGCTGTTATGTTTCAGCACATTATCTTACAGCCTGCATTAACCTATGAGTAGCACCATCAAGGCCCAAAGGTGTATGTCTTCCCCAGCCAGGGCAAGTGCGGACACCAAATTTCCGAATACTGACTTTAACCACTCCATTTATGTTGCAGGTTTTAAGTGTAAAGAATAAAAGATACACTGTCAAGACCTTCAGATATACGAACCTCATTTCTCTTCAGTATGACTGTGCAAAGAAAAGAAGTACAGAGTTGTCACCAATGAGCAAAGCATGAGCTGTAACAGGTTAAGTATTTCTGGATTGAGAAGATCCACTTAAAACATTCTCAAAGATATATTAAAAATATATAAATTTTATCTTTCTTGTGGAAGTTGTCAGGATGAAGCTCATGTAAGTATCTTTCCTGGCAACCTCATTAAAACAGACTCCAGTAGTCACCTTAGCTAGTAACGCATGCTATGTAATGACAAAACTCTACTGCAACGTACAGAACTCGTAAGAAACCTTCCTCTCAACTCCTAGTGCATTTTACCAAGTCCTTCAACCCACATTCAAACAAGCTTTTCCACTGTTTCAGGAACATGTGTTAGTACAGATCTTTTTCCTAAAGTAAAAAACTAACTCCCACCAAAGCTTTATCAGTCACTTCACAGTGTTTCATGTCCTGGTAGTCATTAAATACTGTAGCACTTTGGTCAAATCACCTAAAAAATTAAAATTAAGAAAAATTTGGTCACCACAGAAAGGGTGGGAAGAAGATACTTGTCTGAGACATGGCAACACCAAATTACATAAAGCATTTCTGAAAGTATACAGTAAGACCATAGCCTACCATATTATCAATGATATAATGGTAAAAACATTCACAGATCAAGAACAAACCAGGTCTTTTAAGTATAATAGAAGGACAGAACGTAGTAGTAAAGATCACAACGGCTTGAGTTGAAAAGAACCTTATAGAAGATCCAGTTCCAAACCTCCTTCCCATAGGCAGGGACACTTTCCTCCAGACTAGGCTGCCCCAGTCCTGATGCAGCACCTCGCACTTGGCTTAGTCAAGCAAGTCTCTTCTTTAGAAGAGATCACCTTCACCTCTTCTGAAGGTGAACTTAAACTAATGAAAGGTATTGTGCATGTATTTAGCTTCATTGTTGATTCTGTTTCATGATTTGTTTTGGTATTTAGATCTTTAATGAGTTTTACTGAAGCTTTCCATACCAGCAGATTTTTGAACTCATGGTCAGCAGTATCAGGACTTACTGGCTACTCCTAGGAAGTTAGAGTGGGTTACTAAGGAAGCAAAACAACTTAGTTTGTTAGATAGTATTCCCTTCACTGAATGATGACATTATAGAAATGTTTGTTATGATTTGATACGAGAAGTCATCTTTGTATTATCTATTTGTAAACCCCTCGAAATATCAATTTGCACATGCTCAGTAGAGATCAGTGGAGCATCCTGTTGAAGGAAGTATAACCACAAGAATCAAGCAAGCTTGCCTACAGGGAAACTTAGCCACATTTCAAAACTTCAGTATGCTCTCAACTTTGCAACTGTGATATTATGGTAGGAGGAAAAAAAGGATGAAGGCAGATAGGGAATGCAGCAATATGCTTATTTAAAACTGTACTATAGAGCTTGTCTGTACACAGTCATATTGCATTTGTTTTCACTTGCACAATCCAATACCAATTTAAAATAACTGCTTAAAATTACAATTCATGGAAATATTTGGGTAGAATTTCCAGTAGCAATTCATTTATCTCCCCCAAGAGAGCAAGGGTGGTCTGCTGCATCACAATTTTTAAAATATTATTTTAACTATTATTGAACAAAGCTGCAATAACCACTTGTCAACTTTTGCTTTCTGATAAGTGTGAAAACTTGTGATCTATCCAAAGGATTTGTTTCAAAATCTTTCATCTTTTGCCAACACCTCATACCAATACTAGCTTATATTTGTGCAGCATTGACCAGTCACATGCTACTATTCCTGCTATTTTGTGAAGCGACATAAGCTGACTAACTCACGCAGCATGACTTTCAAAGATTAGGCTCAAGTGTACAATTCAAAGTTCTCTTTCAGTGAATGTTCATAAAGATTAGTTTTTATGACTGCTTTTTCTCATAAACCTACACTATTTGAATATTTTCTGGAAATTAACATAAAAGTTCCATTTGCATAGCCAAGTCAATATTTATTTCAAATTTAACTGTCTAACAAAATTATTTTTTCCAATATTTTCCAAGTAATAATAAAACTACAGTGCAAGTACATTTTAATAGCTGGAGGGGAGTTGATTATAACAACCCAGAAATAATTAACAACTTATGTTTTAAAGGGGAGGTAATTCTGTATAAGCCAGTGAAATAAATACTAGAGTAAAATTTTCTGAAAGCACAGGAGGAGGTGAAAAGTATTTTATAGAGCTGTTAAGAGCCTTTTAACAGCTTTAGAAGTACAGTACATCACATAGCTTATTTTAGCACCAAAAACTTTCTTTGTTACCAGAACAGCAGAAATGAAGTAATCTTTTAGGCAACAAGTTTTACAGGCTTCTACCACTTGTAAATACTGAGCTAGACTGCACATCTCCACACAGTAAATCCAGCATACAGAAATCTCCACAAGGACTTCTTCACATATACTTACTTTTGGGTTACCATGATGGACTGCCCAAGCATGAAAAGCCACTGCATATAGCTGAAGCACTTGGGTTTCTAATAATTGACATTTCTTCTCTGGAAGTTTGCACCCTGAACTTGCCTCAGTCAGGAGGCCTTTCTGGTAAGCTTTTTCTTCTCATGGGCTGTCTTCTGTAAGTCCCAAGGGAGAGACCTGGAAGAAATACTACAGAAAACTACTGCTGGGGCAGTAGGCCTTACAAGAGCAGGATAGAGCTGCACAACCCCTCCTGCATGTAGAGGAGGCATTGAAGAGCTTCCCATAGAGGAGCAGAAACTACACCCTTCTTGCTGCACCAGTGGTATCACTGATGCCCAGAGAAACAGCTGTCCCATCATCCAATTCGCTCCCTTTCATGAGCAACTGAAAAACAACCAAATTGGCCTCAGCCTGCTTTCTTCCCTTCTTCCCACCTCTTTGCAGCTCAGCTATGCCAGTACAGCACAGCACTGACTTCAAGAAAGTTTTCTCTTTAAATCATTTGCAGCAATCAGACCTGGTTTGCTCCCCAAATTCTGACAGCACAGAGTTGCCTTGGGAGCATAGTTCAGATGATTTCAGGCCCTCTTTCCACTTCAAATCGATGTCAAGCAAGAACTTAACAGTCAGTGCTATTTGGCTCCTAAGTTCCCCTGTTCTATTATGTGCCATCTTTCAAATGCATGCAGTGCCTGTAGAAGCCACATTCACTGCTTTAAAGTAGTGATTCCTGTGCTCCTGGCACTTTTCTTCAAGAATCATTTAAAAAGTGTGTTGCATTTAAAGAGACAGTGGTCTCCCAAGAGCCACTGGGTTAAACTCATTACACTTCCACCTGTGAAACATATTAACATTATTCATCATCTTAACTTTGAGCTCTTCATTATTCCCAGTTATCTTCCACAAGTATTACTCTTGCTGTAATGGCATACACATTTTTGCATAAAGTCATTCTGTGCATTTATTCTACACTGTAAATTCTGAGAAACATTAACATTCACTGTAGGCTTATATACTTATATAGAATTGTAAGGTAAGTATAGGCTAGTTTAAATCAAATAAATGGACACCCTTCTCATAATAAAATTCAGATGTTAGATTAAAGAAAGCTGTCTGAAGAGGAAACAAAACTGAGAAAATCCAAGTTCTAATCACAGTTCAGAAATGAGTAACTACATGTCCAGGTTTTAGTTTCCTCATCTGCAAATTGAGAAGATTGATATTCACTTTAGCAAAGCACTATGAGAAATGCAGGAAAGCAAAAAACACTATAGAATTACCAAGTGCAGAAACATATTTGAGTTTTAACTTCTCAACTGTAAAATCCAAATATTTTCCCCAAAGTTCACGAAAATGCTCAACTTTATAGCTGAAACAAGAAATTATATTTAAGAAAAAGATCTACTATTAAAAGATGGAAGCTTATATGACGCTTTATCCTCCGAATGACTGATTCCAGAAATGCTTGAGGTCAATATCCTATGGCAACAGTTGATACAGTTGACCTTGTACCTTTATAAATCTTTCCTGTATGACCAGATAAAATAGAAATAGTATCTATAACAGAAAAATATAATCTAATAGTCACAACAAAGTATAATGCATTTGCATGTCCATTGGTGAAAGTGTTCTGAAGGAAAAAGAAGAGGAAGCCCTCCAAAAGAAAGGATAGAGAGACAGAGGAGCCTCATGCAGTAAGAGAAGCACAGTGGTGGCTGTAAAGTCCTTCTGTTTTCCTTCACAAAGCTCCCAGGGGAGCAGATCTTAGAGGAAAGGTTGTTTTAACCTCATTCTGATTTAATAATAAATACAAATCTATAAAACATGATAAGCAAGACCAGGGGGAGATAAGGCACAACATAGAAAGTGTTAGTACAACTAGATAGTAAAATTATGAAAAACATGCAGCTGGATTATGCAGCAGATCCAATCTAACAGATCACTACTGCCTAAGTAGCTGTCCTTCTCCACCCAAAAGATTTATCAGATTGAGTCCAGTGAGTGCCAAAATTGGGTAAAAGGATATTAGAAAGAAGAGGCCCAGTCATTCTAATTGTAGAAAACTTAGACAATCTCAGTCTCTTCTCAAGGCCAGAATTAGTGACAATTTTTGAACCATAGACTGAGGTGTGATTTAATTTAGAACATTATGCTTTCTGGTATCTTTCTCCTTCCCAGAAGCTATACAGAGTAAGAAGCCACAGATAACTTACAGTTTCTACATGCCATTCAAAAATCAGTACCTCAAAGAGGGACAATCAAAATCTCTATATCATTATGGGGAAGGAAGAAGAATTCAGTCACAATATATTCTCTTCAACTTGAGTTAGTTCACCTGTATTTACACACACCTTCCTGACAAAACGTAGCATATTATGTCCAGAACTTTAACAGATAGAGAACACAGAAAAAAGATATCTAGTGATGTCCTATTTTTGTTATGAGCACTCAAATCCAAGGAAAAAAAATATATATTTTTTAAGGCAGGACTGCTTTGCACCATTGTTACTATTTTCATGACCATCCTAATGAATATGCTGAAATTCCAATGCAGTTTTCAATGGGAATGTGCAAAAATTGCGAACAGTTTGGTATAGCCTCAGTCCAATTTAGTCCTTCTTCAAGTCTCTGAGGAAAGGTAAATCCCCCAGAGAAACTGGGATATTAAAAAGCAAAATGAACTGTACATTCATCAACATGTTTAAACTGATACAGATGAAGACCAGGCAAAGCACTGCTTTAGTTATATCAATATGGCTAAAACAATGCAGCCTGTTTTTTAGATGATAAAAGAGCAGCCAACAATCCCTTGTATTTTTCACATCATTTATATTTAAAAAGATCTAGATATTTGCTTTTAATCAAGGTCATTTGCTTTTTTTTTTTTTTAAATCCCATAAGAACGATTTCTCCTGCAGAATTGGTCTCAGAGCAATGAAGGCCATCAGCCTTGGGTGTGAGGTGCTAAATAGCTAGGGGTTCCTTTAGCCTCAGCTGCGCTTCTGCAGTCTTACTTAGAGACTGGACAGAGAAATTTCATCCCATTATGACAGACTGCAAAGGAGAGTGACAGCTGAATTCACAGGAAAAGCCTCAAGACCAATGAGAACACATGACTTGGCTTGGGCCCAAGCAACAGTGTTGAGGTTTAAATCCTCTCATTCAAGGACACCTTCACAGAAACCACACATGTCTATGCCTTTCAGCATCTGGATATTTAGGATAAAGAGAATTATTTACCATTCCTCAAAATACTTTATGTTAATTTCATAATTTTCATGAAATAACACTAAGGAATACAAGCATTATAGCTGCATAATATAATTGACAAAGTAACTCGTATTACAGTCCAGTTTTTAGGGTCAAGATGACTACTAATCCATCATCTGCATATTTAAAATGTGCAATTCAGTTCCCAGTCACTGAAATACAATCCAAAATTCCTTTGCACATACCCTGCTTTTCTTGAAAGTAATTTACAGAAGAATGCAATTATTTCTCAGTTAATTATCACAAATTTGTAGAAAACTAATTCTTGAATAAGACTGACCTTTAGACATTAAAACCTATGATTGGTATATACTGCATTGCTTTTACTCTAAGCATTTCCCTGTGTATCCAGCCTTTTGACACTTGTGTATTGCAAGTTTTAAGTGATTGAGATGATTTTCAGTTCCTAGTGTTATTTTTCATTCTGAAATTCATGCAGCCATCTACATAGCAATCTAACATCCTTAAAGCTGGAAATACTGACAAGCCTTCAGAATTCTCACATGTAAAACAATGGTAGCCTACTCTAGACATCTGTTATGAACAACGAATGACTGGTGATATTCATTCCTAGTTAAGCTAATGAAGATAATAGATTCTTTGAATAATATAATACATTTATTTTTAAAGATACTGTTCAGCTTATAAGCTTGTTCACAAAGATCAGTCCCAGTTCTGATCTTGTCAGCCATCCAGTGAGGACAGAACTTTGATGTTCTGCTGAGACTTCAGCTTTTCAGGAGAGCCAGTGGTGGCATCAAAGTTCAAATGAAGAGATAGTAAGTTGAGAGTCCTTTTAGCTTTGGCAGTTTATATCTGTCAACATACATATGCTAGGTAATTTCTTATAAAAAGGAGAAACGTAAGTGATTTGAAATCAGACAAAGCTTGAGATTCCATGATTATCCTTACAAATGAAGTCTGCCCTTTTAATGAAAATGCTCACTATGAGGTAGGCTAAGACCAACCAGCTTGCAGTTATGGCAAGTACATTTTGGAGTCCTTTTCCCATAATAAAATGTGTCATTAACTTGGTGTACAGGTTGAAAGAGGTGTACAACCAATCCATTATAGTTGCATACCACAAGAAAGTTAGTAGTTAGAATTCATCCTTCTTGGTTGATTTTACACAATGTCATTGTTGGCCTGGATATCTAAAAATGAAATCTGAACTGAAACAGTTGTCACTTATAATTCAGTACTAAAGATGTGTCCCATCTTTTAGCTTTATATAAATACTTTGATTTAAACCTTTAAGAATTCTTACTCAGAAGAACAAGAGGACATAAAATTGACATGGATAGGTGTAAATATTCTGATTCAAAAGTGACAATCTAGGAGGATATGGGTGAGCTCAGAAATGTACAACAGAATTGGAACCTGAGAATCTTTGAAGCTGACTCAAGCCTTCACAAAATCTTGAGCTCAGACTACTCAGCAGAAGTTTGTTTTCTCTTTTCAACTAATGAGCTAGAGCTTTCTGAATCAAAATGAAAAGACATGCAGTTGGGAAGAGGTATGCTTTTTCTTGACAGACACACAGATTAGTACAGTAGTTCCGGAAGGAATAAAAGGCTAGACAGTCAAGACCACAGCTTGCTGCTGATCAAGGTTCCAGTTTCTTTCCTAGTCAAAATGTACAATTCTTTATACCTTCCATGTGCTGACTTATAGGAGATGTTGTTCCTTCAGCACAGAAATCTTCAATTTGAAATTTATTCCTGCTGTATAATGCTGAAGTGGAACACATTCATAAGAGCTGATTCATGTTTTCCAAGCATCTGTTTGCAGGAAGGATAAATAAAACTGAACTGTGGTGAAACGCTTACTCCCCACAAAACAGATAACTCAGGTATTCTGTCAAACACATCTTCCAGTAGCAGGTCTGGCCTCTTATTTTAACCCTGGAAATTGACATTTGCCACTGTCAGTGCTCCTTCCTACTTGAATGAGGATGAAATCTCCTTGTATGCAAACAGAGTAAAAAGGGAACTGACAAGATACAGCATCATTTTCTCCCTGATTTTAACTCCTAGAGTTTTTATTTAGAGCATTTTCTATAAAGAATTCTGTGTAGGAAGTGCCTGCTAGTCTTCTGTGTTCATGACCAACATGTCAATCCCTTATAATCAAGAACTGAGATTCTTCTCCCTGCCACGTAAAGCTCCTGAGGGTGTCCACTGATACATCAGGCAAGCCTGAACTAAACCACCAACAGCAACACATAAAAAGAGCAGAAATAGCATGAGAAGCAGGGACTTGAGGGTGTTTGCTTTACATGAGGGCATGAAGCCATATATTCCTGACTATAAAAAGCATATGCAAAACACATAGTTTGACAAGTAGGACACATTTTTACAAATATAAATAAAACACTGAGCAACACTAAAATCAACTAGAACCTGTTTGACATGTTAACCCACAGTGACAGCTGACAGTAGTGACAGAAAAAACTTAAAAGATGTGGAAAACCTTCCTTTTGAATCTGCCAGGCTCAACATTCGCTTTTTATTATAGAAATTCTCCATTTCCCCCCCCAAAATGCACATACGAAGGGTTTATTTGTCTGTATTGTAGATGAATTTGGAGGTAGAATATTTGTGGTTAGATTATTGGTGTGCTTTAGACCCATTATAGAGAGCTGATCTCTAGGTAAGTAGCCTACATTTTCTCAGTCTTCTCCTGTAAGAAGAAAACAAGGGGAACAAGCAATAGGAAGTTTTATGATGAGCAGGTCTGCTCAGTGGAAATCACTTTTATTTGTGTACTTGCATTGTCACCTTCACTGACATATTTCAGCTGAGTCACTTTTACCTTTGTAAAGTACCACGGCAATAACCTCGCTGTCACCAAATTCAACCAAGTCAGGTTGGACAAAAGATTAGAAATGAAATATTGGCATCATCCATTATTAAATACTTTCCAAAAATATATACATATGACTGGAGTAAAAGACTCACATGTTCTTTTTGCTCTTGGGCCCTGCTTTAAATTTTAAGTATACCGATAATATTTATCAATACCCTAATTCATAAGGAGAGAATGTTAAGAATCATGAACTAAGCCTGAATTGAGTGACTGGAGGTAAAGTTATGAGCACTTTAAATACATGATGAAATGTTTATATGCCTTTTATTCTGAGTGCAGATAGAGGGGCTCTCCTAAGGGGTTTTTAACGCTCTTAAATTAATTTCCTCCTTTTGAGAAGAGTCCAGGGAAGAAGCCAATCTGCCATTTCTGATCCTGATCAATTTATTTCTGAGAACTGTACTTCGATTTCCTCATATGAACACTAATTTGTCAGAGACATGTCACTTATATCTCAGTAATGTTCTAAAATATTATAGCTCTATGAAGTTATCTTGTTCTCTGAATCAACTGCCCAATTAAGTAGTGCATTTTATATTCAGATATCTACTATTATAATAAATACCCATATTAAGCAATTCAGCCAGCTATCCCAAATGAGGATAGCTGATTGTATCAACTTTGGACTACACTGAAGTGATATTTAGATATGACTTCTTGTTATATTTCGATTATAAATTGTTCTACTATGAAACATGAATTTTAGAAGTTGTTAACATTCATGATTTAAAACTTACTTTGAAAGTTACAAGCCAACTCTAGGATAAGGGCAACATAGTAATATCTTTCTCACATAATCACAAACCACGTATGTTGGCTTTGAAGACTCCTACTGACTCAAATCACAGCTGAAGACATAGACCACAATTTAAAATCCACTGAAAAACATTTAAGCCTCCAAACTTTGTATTTGCCTGTGTTCATGCTATAAAGCTCAATGACTATAGTCGTCATGGAAAATTAACACTGAAGGGGTACAGGCTAATTTAGAATGAATTTGTTTTAAACATGGATGAAGACAATTCATTTGCCCGATTGCCTAGAGAAATGAAGTTTTGAATGATGAAATTAAGGCCAGCTGTTGAGAGAACTCTAAAAACCTAGAAGAATAGAAGGGTAAAAACAGGAGTCCACAACACGGCAAAAGCTGTCTAATTTTTATACAGTAGTAGAGAAAGCAGACAGTCTAAAATGTTAATTCTTAAGAAATGTAAATTAAGTTACTAGTAATTTTCAGCATTAAAAGTGAGTGTAGTTAAATTTTAGTTTTGCTTCTGCTTTTTAATTACTCAAACCTTTTGACTAGGCTTATCAACATTTTCTGTGTACATTTTTCATGTTGTTAATTTGCTGGTGTAGCCAGATTGTATTCTGCCTCTGCAAATGACCCATCATTCACCAGAAGACTCAATTTCAGCATCCCCATGCACTTCTAGGAAGATTTTGTTTGCATGTAGATTGGTCATATCATCACTTCTAGGCTTTGGACTTCAGCACACATGCATCAGTTCGGATCTGTCACACATCTTAGAGAAATTGGAGCCAGCTGGCCAGCTATCTGCAGCAATAGAAACTGCCTGAGGAACTCAGCTTTCTGTTTGCAGTTTGCATTTAACACAAAACCCATCAAATTGGCCTTGGTCATTGTGAGCTTCTAATTAAATCTTCCTAAAGACAAGGTCACAGACAATTAAAAAGAGAAAGAAAGCTTAGCAGGAAGAGTGGCTCATGCTGCAGGAACCTTGTTTTTAAAATTCTCAAATACCACACAGCTTTTAAAACAAAAGCAGAAGCAAGATGCAGGACTCTGCCCTAGGCTGTTCTCTTCCTACTTGGCATAGACAGCACAAAAACTGTCCAAAATCAGAAATCTTTCAGGAGGTCTCAAACTTACAAATATAAGTCAATTAGGTTTTTGGTGAGTAAATATGTATTTGAAAGGATACAAATCCACTAATGCATATCAGAATCACAAGGCATAGCATTACATAGCAACATTGCCCTAGTACAACTTGGCTGAAATTAAAGGAAAAAACAGATAGATTGCTTCCAGAGGCAACCTGAAAACAAAGCCTGTCTAACGTATGAAACAGTCTCATAGACCCTCAACAATGACTTAAGGAATAAAACAACAAAACAAAACTATGCAGAGGTTAATCAACAGATGGGAGACAAATGTCCATGGTTAACAGCTAGCATCATGAGGAAATCTGAAGGCCAATATGTGCAGACATTATGGCAGATAAAGTAGAGGAAAGTAATCCTCACAATGAGATAAAATAGCTTTTTCATATCATTATGATTTGAAAAATATAGTAACTTCATTTGAAATATCAAAGTCTAGTCAGCATAAGCTATAACATTAATAGGCTGAGTAAAGAGAATAAATAGTTTTATCCTATTTAATCATAAATTTGGTTTAATGACCTTTATCTGATTACATGAGCAGCCCAAGCAACAATATTAAATAAATAAATAGAATATTAAAAGATTGTTAGCAGATAAGCTGCTTGGAAATATCTAAATTAAATGTAGTCAGAGGGAGGAGGTTCACGTTTAATGGTATATACATATTCAAAATTAAGATGATTGCAGCAGTGCTCCTACTGAGCCTCAGGCCAGTTGCTGCTGAAATCCTGGGAGAAACCTCTCATTGACATCCTAGTGGAAGCTAAAGGATTTTTCAGGAGAGATGCTGGCATGACCCTTAGTCCTCTAGAGTTAACTTTCTCTGGTGAGAAAACCTGAACAGACTTCTAACTGCAGGTACTGTTCTGTTATACACAGATATACTCATTACACAGTTTCTAGTATTACTGAACTTCACATCTAACCAAAAAAAAAAACAAACCAAAGCTGTTTCCTTGTACTAAACAGTTAATACTGAGATCTTCCCAAGTGGAGGCATGCTACTTGCACACATCTTGTCTGAACAGTCCCATATATATTTTTTCCTCATCAACAGTACTAGTATGAACAAAATCATAGTGCTTTCAATTTTCTTGACCTTCCTCTCTACTTTTCCTGTCCCTTGTTTTATTAGCTTTGTGCAAACACATCTTGACCTTAATTGCTTAAAAAAAAAAAGCAAAAAACAAGATAGCACCCCCAGCCTTTTTCCTAACATCACAGAAAATTCTATTGACACACCCAAGCAGGCAAAACACCAAAATCAAAACTTCTGCCAAAGACAGACCTTCACCAGAAGTCAAGGTGTCTGCAAACTTTCTAAACAGGCTTGATTAGTAAAACAAAAACATTTTACATAGAAGTTCTCAAATGCACCTGCTATCCCAGAAACGACACTGGCTGTATGATCAAGACAGATTATGCTTTATCCTGGCTTAAGGATGTATTTGTATCTGGAGTTCAAAATGAATATTTTATCCCATTGGCAAGTACAGAATCCATTTTTTAATGGGAAAAGAAAGTTAAATAATGGGGTCTACCTTCATCAAAGATGTATGTATATATCTCAGATACAAGAGAAAAATAAAATATTGAAAGCAAATAAATGATCCTTGTTATAGGTTAAAACAAGACTTTTGTGACTGACATTTTATCCTTGCAACTTTCTCAAGTCTAAATACTCTAAGGCAAGTCCTCTACCTTGAATTTTTCCCAGTTCTTTCAACATGTTTCCACTGTTGGAAAGTTACCTACCGTAGCAATTGGACGGATCAATACAATGGGAAAGGAATTACAACAAAAGTGTGATAAGGAAGGACCAGCATGTTAGAAATGTGCTATAATGGAAGGGAAGAAGATTGCTCACCCATATCAGAAGATTCTAGGTTCACAGCAGAAAGCTTCACCAAGGAGGGACCTTCAGAAAGAGATCCTTCCCCAGTAATAGTTAGCCCTGAAATGAGGTCTCTCCTAGAGAGAGGCAGCCAGACTCCACCCATTCTGGTCACACAGCTGAATTGCCTTCACCTGTGCTCCCAGGGCTGACCGGGTCATTTCCCCAGGTGCTCAATCAGTGGTTCAGGCCTTGACTCAATAGTTAGTTAGTATACACCTACTCAGGTCAAAAAGGGAAAGCAACTGTTTTCCTCATCAGCTGGCAGTTTTCAGCAGAGTCATTAAGCACTGTAAGACCTCCTGAAAGAGCCCAGCTGGGTGTACTCTGGAGTAAATACTCAACTGCACACGGCCATCACCCTCCCCATCCCTATACTCCCACCCTTAATGCAACATGCATCCTCCACCATACTATATAAGGAGCTCAGTGGAGAATCATTATTTGCTAGATACATTTGCTTTTGGTCTTTAGATTACGTATGCAAGCCAGTACAAAACAGTACGTGACAGGTGTGTGGTATTTTCTTAAGGAATTTTTGCTTTAATTGCAGCAATAGGTTTCTGCTAGTGAAATATCTATGTTGAAGACTCAACCTATATCCATCACAAAACAAAGTATGTATGCAATAAGAACCAGAAAGTTTTATGTATTTCAATATGGATTTAATTTTGGATGCTTCACATTTGTGTAAAGTAAGGAAAAAGTCAGTTCCAATAGAGAACAATGAAACAGATTTCTATGGCAATTAATCCCCTCTGCTCTCCTGTCTCATCAGTATCTCTTGTTTCCCCAGATGTGTCTCTGAAGTCACCCTGACTGTACCTTCCACCTCTTTCCTTGACTTTAAGAAGCTTCTCTGAAGCATTGTGTCCACCAATTGCCCATCAACAAGCCAGAGAAATAAATACTTTGACAAAAAGCTTGTAGTTCAGAAGACAGTAATTTGAGCTTTTCCAGCTAGATATTATTTTCCATGAAACTTGTCAGAACCATGCATTTCCAAGATTTTTAATCCAGAGTTAGAGGGGGAAAACACAGGAGAGGGTAAACAGGACAGAGGGATACAGGAAAGAGTAGATGGAAACTGCTTAAGGTAGATGAAAGCTCTTTAAGCCTTGCAGTTTGAGTAAGTTTAATTCTTACATGCACTGCAAGAGCAGATGTTGAGTGCTTTCTAGCCTTTCTGGCCCACTGAATGTATTTGTTTGGGAAAATATAAATGACAAATTGACTTTTAGATTAATGGCTACCATACTGGTAATGTACAAATCACTTTTAACAGCCACTATTAACTTGGTAAAGAGAATCTTGCTAACTGCTCTTTAATTAAGTACACTTAATGACCTTAAGGGGATTAGTAGTCTTGTCTGATAATCAATAAGCATGGCAAGATTGCTGCCCCATAGACAGGGGCTAGAGAACAAAATTAATCTCTGCAGATTAGTTCAACCTGGTTTGGTTTGCTTGCTAAGACTATTTCAAAATTACTTCAGTTTAATATGTTTGTAAATATCAAAATAAAATATGCTTTAGATTAGACCTCTTCCCTCGTGTTAAAATAGCACGTGCTTGCCAAGAGAAAATTATTTGGGCAAAAGCTAGAGCAGATCAGTGTAGGAAAAATTAAGAAACAGTGAATACCCATTTCACAGTCTCCCAGGAACACTAGAAGCTAAAGCAAAGAGCACTCACTGAACACAGTACCTAGATTGAGATCCTGTCCCCCAAAAAATCACCCTGAGAATGAGGGTCCTTACAGCCTCTGCATGCAGTCTAAGCTGCCCCAGCATATGCTGCCTCCACCCACTTGTACCTGGGTGAGTTCCCTTCCACCTCTTGCTCAAGCTGAGGTCACTGCCACAGCTATACACAGCCATGGGGCACCTGACTAAAATGCCTGTTTTTTCAGTATGGCTCTTGTTTGTTATCAGTAAGTAGCAAATTTTTCAGATGGGATGCTAGTTATCTTCCACGATACCTGGCAGCCCCTCCACCCACCCATAGACACATACCTTCCATGATCCAGTCTTCCTCACTTTGTGGAAATAGACACTACCCTCTCCTCCTGCACTACCAACTTCCCACTCCTGTGCTCCAGCAATGCCAGTTCTGCCCAGCTGAACCTGTTTATTCTAATTCTTTGTCCTTCCGCCCAGCAGTTTGCTTTCCTACAGGCAGAATTGCTCTCCTGCTTAATGCTGCTCAGAGCACATGAGCGTGCATGCTCTTTTACTCACAGGTGTTTCTCCTTAACAAGAGATAGCTGCAAGTTTTGTGGTCTCCCTTCCCATAAAATGAAGTATATACTGTTAATGAAACTTCTTTGTTATAGTGCATAGAATTTGTTTCTATGCAGGGATTAAAGGAGAAAGAGAAGATACTACTAGCAATTAGTGCATAGGACATCAATCCTAGAGACTGTGGCCCTGTGCATCTACCTTGTCTGGATAAAGCACAGCAATATAAGTCTTTCCATATGCTTGGAAAGTAGAAGGGAGCTTTTTGCAGAAAAAACATGGTAGTAGGAATTCTCTCTTTTTAATGTCTTCTTGGATCCACCCCAAGATAATATCCCTCATTTCAATACAGAGATTCACCCTTAGTTGAGGACTGATGTGTTAAAGAGCCAGAATTCAGCAAGCATTACACTGCCATTTTGCCTTTCCCACAGGTGTAAAACAAAGAAAACTCAAATGAGCAAAAATATTATCACATCCGAAGGGCTTACTTTCAGGTATGAATATATGCTCACATTTTAGTGAGCTTGCACAGCAACTTCAGATAAGTAGGCAGTTACACTTAAGAATACTTTATAAACAGTATCTTTGTTTCTTCTCTTTTCTCTGAAAATAATGCTCCTCAGTAGCTCTTTCAGTCCAAGTAGCACATGTGCAGTAAATCACAGAGCTTAATTGTAAAATAGAAGCCTCTGTAAGACATGTATATGGTATATTGACACTTATGCTACCCCAGCCATAGGGATATTAAAATTGATTTCCAACAAGCTGAGGCCTTCTGCTTCCTATTCTTGTATCCCACAAATATATATTAACCAGACTCCCTAAACAGGGGTAATTAGATTCCAAAAATAGCTGCTCATATAGAAAGTGGAACATAAAAGTTCAGCTTGCCTTCACAGTGCTCAACATCAGCAGACAAAGTGCAAGGAGCAGTTTGCATGCTGAACAGGATGAAATTTTACTGCTCTCAGCTTATAGGAAAGCCCCGAGGCTTGATTCTACACTTTCTGGGTACACTATGACCTGATCAAGATATTCTCACTATTATTTGTACCCTCCCACAATGTATTTTTTCAATTATATCTTACCTTCTTTACTCTATTTCAGTTCTTAAGGCCTTCAGATCAGAGGTACTTTAATTGAACATGATTTTGAAGTGCTTCATCGCCTGCCCAGTCCAAGCAGTGATAAGCCAAAAGGCTTCAGTGTGCCAGGTTTATAATCAGATCAAGAACACCAACTAGGCACATCTGGAGCAGCTCCTCCTAATATATGTATTCTTCTTCACATTTACACTGAAAAAAGAAAACAAAAAAACAACACAACAGCATTTCAACCCAAACCATAGCTCACATCCAAACTCCTGCAGAAAGCTAACTCAATCAAGAAAAAGCTGGCCCTTCCTGCCTTAAATACACCGGGCACACCTCTGCAGCCTGCCCCACACCCCTGTCCTGGGGCATTGCTTACAGCTGAGGGCAGATTCCTAGCACCTAGCTCAGCACTAGGTGGACACAGCTATACATGGCTGTGACCAGCCTAGTGAGCACTGTATTCTTATCTGCATTACTTCTCTCTTTCCATCTCTGGATTTCTTTCTCCACAGCTGCATTTTATTATTATTATTATTTATTTATTTTTTTTTTCATCTACAGATCTCTTTTCTCTGCAGTTTTTGTCTTCCTCTTCCAACATGGCCATGATTTTCCCAGCTTCAGGTTCTTCCAAATCTGTGGGCATGCTTGATGACTACTGTTTGCTGCCCCTTCTGGCCACTGTAAATCTGCTTACATTAGCCAACCTCTGCTCTAGACTCCCCTTGCTGTTGGCATGGTCTTTAAATAGATTTTTTATGCATTTGGTAAGTCCTTTCTGTTGCTCATTGCTCTGCCAAAATGAAGTCTACTGAAATAAGTGCAATTTGGCTGGGCCACAGTGCCAAATACAAATAATTTATCTTTAAGCCGGAACATCTGTTAAGATCATTTGACTTTGTGAATAGTACTTCAAAACTGCCTCAGTCCAAGGATCGTGTTGTGCTTTGCAGGTATGCAGTCAAATAGCTTCTGTCACCTGATTTTAAGCACTGATGGAGTAAACAAGGATGAGCACAACATCAGAGCAGCCCATCACAGTGATTTGGTTACCTTGTTCCATTGCATTCAATGGCGTGTCACCCAATGTCATCCAAACGTGATGTGTTCCCTGTGAATCACACATGCTCAGCTACAGTGCAGATGTTCTCTGCATAAAAAATGCCAGCAGGTAAATAGAAGTACAGAAAGAAGCAAGTTAGCTTTGTATTTAATATCATCTTCTTCTGCCCAACTGTTTTTGGTGTAAGTCTATAGAAAAGACTAACAGTCCTCTAAAAGGGTGTCATAGCATCTCCTGATTTTCATGGAGCTATAAACCATGTTGCAGATAGGCTTGCAGATCCTTTTGTTATGCTGCTCTTGTGAAAAGGTTTTTTTGTGTGGAGTGACTGACCTTAATCTTTTCACTTTGGGAGCTGAAATTTTTTTCCCCTGAATCTTCTGGTTGTAAGACAGAGTCCATTTATATGTAAGATATAAGAATAGCCTGGCTCAGCAAGTCATTTAGAAAGACATTTGGTCAATGTAAAGGAGCAAGGGAAGTAGGGGGAAGGGACTCCCCCTCTCCTTTGTGCACTTTTGTCATGGTCACCTTGCAAGTGGATCTCTGTGTCTAGGTGACAAAGGAGCAAGGGAATCAATGTGGGAACTATGTAAAACCTCATATATTGTGAGTATAGACACGTTTACAACTTATAGCATTATCAAAGCCCATCTTAACAGTTTGCCTGAAATCCATCAAGGCACCACATTCACAAATATATCAAAGACAAAAAATGTTGTGGTGTAGGAGGAGAGGGAGAGGGTGAAGAAGCATCAAAAGAAACTGAGGAAGCTATTTGTTTCCCTCCAGTCTGAGGTGCAAAGCAAAACCAGCACAGTGCTGTGGTTGTCCACATCCTTCATTCTTCACATTGGCCTCGAGAGTTTACTGTTTCCCTCCCACAACCATTTCTGTTATCGTCTGTAAGGAGTGAGATACATAGAAATATCAGCTTGCACTCATGGACTGGGTCATGGGACTTACGTACTGTTGACTCATGGAATCTAATATCCACCCAGTAGGTGGGAAAGAGCCAGTAGCTGCTTTTTTCAAGTTCACATACGCAAACCTAGGCAGGACAGGGGCTGATTAGTAGGAATTTGTTTTCCCTTGCCCCATAACAAAGCAATTTCTTTCCATGATCATGGCCCAAATGTGTTGAGCTGGGAGTCCTCCACAGAAAATTTCTTCAGGAATTTTGGGGTTATTTTGTAGTTTTAGGACAACTTTGGCAGCACAGCACCAAGCCTGCAGGAAAGAGGAGCAAGAGGGGATGGGGAGGGAAGAAGGCGATGAGAAATGCTGAGAAGGGCTGGCTCAGCACTTCTTTTTGGCCATGGAGAACCGCTGTGCCATGACGCAGAGGCTGCGGGGAGCGAGCTGCAGTGGGCACTGTTGTTGGGCTCTGGTCTACCACCAGCCGAGCAGGCCATGCCTGCAGCTGAGAAACATGAGGCCTGCAGGACTGAGGTGTTTCTGTTTCACAGTGTAGGGATGTCCACTGGGCATCAGATCTATTTACTCTTTGCAGAACACCTGCCTGTTACAGCCGGTGGCTGTGAGGCCACAAGCAGGCCCCAGACCTCATGTATGTAGGTCAGTGCCTGCCTAGCCTGCACTCAGCAGGCAGAGGTGTAAAACTGCATGGCCGGGCAGTACTGCTGGGAGCACCCAGCTGGGCAGAGCAATTCTGGAGGAAATTGCATGAGCTGGGACTCCGTGTTGTCTCTTTAGCTTGTGGAAGAGATAATCTGGCCCACTGAATGTGTAACAAAAAGTGCTCCATTTCAGAGGCATAGGGGCACAGTTTTGCCTTGAGAAAGCAGCAGTAAATGATTCTGAAGTCCTGCTGTCACCCGTCCGCCGAGCCGCGGTAATGCAGAGTGGCAAGCTCTGCTTCCTGGGTCTGCGTCCTGCGTCTAAGTAGCACTCTTCATTGAGAACCCCGCTTGGTCTTATGACAAAATTCCTCTCGTGTGACACAGAAAAGCATTGACATCATTCTTTAAGGCTGTAGAATTTATGGCACAGTTAATTATTAATTTGGCTGGCATTTGTAAAGTAGAAGGGAGTTCTTGTGCTTTTAGGCCATGCTCTCAGTGTGTAAATCTCTTGTATGGCTGCCATAATAATATTCCTGCAGCTATGTTGTCACCTATTGTAATTTTTCTGCTAATAAGAAAATTTAAACTAACCAGGAATCCTAAATTTGGAGACTAGTTGTTTATTTCAAATATACTCTAGAGAAATAATAATGCAGTTCTGCTCTGAATTTAATTTAAACAGGAACAGGCAAAACAAATCTCTGCGGAGGGCATTTGACAATAATAAAATATTTCTCCCAGCGGGTGAGCTGGTAGCAATTGTATTGTTGCCATCAAAGCTCACGTTTCAGCAGGTCATTACCATCATAACAAGCCCTTGGACCAACTGGCACGGACATGCAACATTGAGCTCCTGATGGGCACATTATTTCAGACCTTTAACTTCGTGGAGAACAAGACAAATACTCCTGGGAACAGAGGACTATATTTTGAAATTCCTTTCTTTTCTGTTCTGCTTAATAATAAGATCCTGCGTGTAATCAATCTGTCGCCACTTGCTTTTTTACATTAGGAGGGATTGTAAGAAACTGGGCTTGGGAATCTGAGCACTGAAGAAAAATGGGATTTCATCTTAACAAAGCAGTAACAATTAGCACAGTTAGGACGTATCACAGAATCACAGTGCAAACACCTTTGAACACTAGTGACTAAAACGTTAAGAGCAAGTTAAAATATCCATATTCTTTTCTATACTTACTTTTATTTTAATAGCAGCCACAAGGAGGAAGTTTGTGAACTGTGTGTTAAGGGAGAGACAATCTACACACGTGGAATCAGCAGCGTATCAGACAGGAAAAGCACACGCCTTGTGAGGCAGCTACCACAGCCAAGCGGTGTAATGAAGGATACAGTAATTAGCAATGTGCCATGTGGAATCAGAGATCTACACTGCACTGCAGAGACAAAATGCAAAGTAAAGGGAATGTGCAAGTTAAAAAAAAATAAGAAAGAAAGAAATGTTACAGAAATAAACAAAGGCAGTGGGAAAATGAAATAGGAATTCAGAAAGCAGATGAAAGCTGTCACTTTCTTCACTTCAGGGCAAGAAGAAGGACAGGTAATGGTCAAAAGCAAAAAAAAAAAAAGGAGGAGAAGAAGAAGAGAGAAAAAGTGAGAAAGTGAGAAAGAGAAAAGGAAAGAAAGAGACAAAAAAGAAAAAAAGTTGAAAAGGAAAAATTGAAAAAACGGAAGGAGAAAGAAAAAGAAGAAAAGATAGAAAAAGGAAAAGAGAAAGAAAAAGAAAGAGATAAAAGGAAAAGAAAAAGAAAAAAGGAAAAAGAAAGATAAAGGAAAAAGAAAGAGATAAAAGAATAAGAAAAAGAAAAGGAAAAAAAAGAAAGAGATAAGAAAAAGAAAAGAAAGAGAAAAGGAAAAGAAAAAGGAAAAGAAAAAAAGGAAAAGGAAAAGGAAAAGGAAAAAGGAAAAGAAAAGGAAAAAGAAAAAAGAAAAAAGAAAAAGAACTTTGGGCTGAATAAGCCTGTAGGCACGAGGTCTCTCATTTCCCCAGCAGGCTGTTGCCAGGTGATCCCACAGAAGGACACAGAGTTGCGCAGCACAGGGCTTGTCTCACTAAAGGCAATATTCCCACCTCGGTTATCTTTCAGAATCCATCTTTCATTATTTGACTTACATATATTTTTTAACCTGTTTAACTTCCAGCATTGTTTCGACAGCGTCGGTGCTGTCTGTGCGTTAGGAAGCCCATGTAACTGCACGTGCGGTAGCACGATGGGTACAGGATTTTCGAGCCGTTTCCTTCTCTGTGAGGACCAGCTACAGAGACCACCGCAGACGACTTCTTATGGGCGTTCGCCAGCCGCTTTCGCACTGCGAACTCTCAAGGTCAACGAAACAAAAAGCCCCGGCCAAACTCCTTCAGACCATTGCTTGAACGCGGAGCTCCGAAGGAAGCTCAGAGCCCCGTGTCACCGCGCAGCCCCTCAGCACGTTTCCCTTTTGCATCAGCGCTGACGGCATCGGGCAGCCTGGCCTGCCGCCGGTGCCAGGGCTGCAGCGCGGAGCAAGGGGGGGTCGGCGGCAGGGACGGGGACAGGCGGCTGCGTTGCCAGAACCGTGCTCTCACCCGGGGATTGCCCCTCTTATGGGGGTGGAGCGGGATGCAAACCGTGCCAGGCAAAATCTACTGCCTCGCTGCGGTTAGGCACAGCCGGGGTGGGAAGGCTGCCGGCTCGCCGGTCGGTGCTCGGAGCAGCGGCCTCGTTGCAGCCGGGCTGCGGGGCTGCAGCAGTGCAAAGGGGGGACGAGGAGCTAACGGCGCTGCCACCAGCCCTTCCCGGGCTTGTAAGGTTCAGCAGCTGGCTCCAGAGTTCAGAGAGGTTCGTGCTCCCAGCCAAATTCCCCACAGGTGCCGTCTGAAACGATTCTGCCTACCTCAACACTTTCACTGGATCTCTGTGCGCCTCCTGGCTTTGCTGAGGAGACGGTGAGAGGTTTTGAAAGAAAAAAAAAAGGGGGGGGTAAAAAGAGCACAAAACTCAACCGACTCCACAGAGCTGCATTCCTCTGTATTTCTGTGTATCCTGCATTTTCCCTCCTGCATTTCCTCTTCTTTAATGCCAAATTTACAATTGTATAATGCTGCACGATCCTCAAATGGAAAGAAATTATCATTTAATTGTATGTGGGGACACTTCACCAGCAAGTAGATGCAGTCACGTGCTGAGGAAGGCACGGCACAGCTGGGAACGGCTGCTCTTTTTCCCACCGGTGTGTGAAAAGCTCTTAATACTCCTTTCTTCACCCCTAAGGTATGGTATAGTATTTGCTATCTTTTGAGGAGGTACTGCAGTAACTCAAAATCAGAACATCAAAAAAGGGGTGGGCATACAAATGCCGGCGTATGCACACGCACATCGGTGTCAACACTAAAACCTTCCTTTGAAGAGTCCATACATGACCAAACTTCTGTTGTTCTGCCACTCCTCCTATCAAACCCCTTCTCTTAGCACTGTTAAAATACCCGAAGGTGCTACCAGCACAGAGGAGGCCCTCCCACTGGCACCGGGTAGCCCTTGCACTGTTCAAGGCTCACTGCCATGCTGCAGGCCCCCAGCATTGTGCTGCACCATCAGCCAGAGCCTCCAGAGGATAGCCAGCAGTGAAGGTGAGAAATATGTTGGCAAGCATGACAAAGTACTACCAAGGCAGACTAGAAGGCAAGAAAAGCACACATTAGCACTTCTGTGATGGGTCCAGAAGGGTCCACTGGCAGCATGGGCCGAGCCCTGTGGGGCCATCAAGGCCAGCTCTGAACCATGCTGCTTAACCCCCTGAATCTTAAAGACTTATCAGTGCACTTAATTAACACCAATCTATATTATTGCTCCTATGGCTGTTGACTTCCATTCAGAAAACCTGGATCAAGTAATACAGATTTTTAATTTTTTTTATTATTATTATTTTTTACCCAGAAGACACAAAATGGATCTCCTACGGTAGGAAGTGAATGATAGGCTCGGCTGTTGATGAAAAAGCAAGTAAGTACTTCCAGATGATATTAACGTGATCTTAAAATAGTGGGAAAGTTTTCTTTTATGACATTGACAGAGAGGCAATGATTTTGAGTAATGCAGGTTGATGTGGAGATGCTTTAAGATTAAATAAGTGCTATATAAAGGCCTGTCAGCCTGAATTCTAATGTGCTATGAGACATTTTGCATATTTAAGAGTATGCAAAATGTCTTGTACCACATCGGAATTCATTCTGACAAGGCTTTATATAGCATTTATTTACACTCATATTGTACTTCAAGGGAAGAGGGTGATGCTCTCTACTCTTTGAATGGAAGTAACAAAAGGTGATGCTGATCGGGTTATTTCCTCCCTAGAAAACAAAAATAAAACCAAAAAAACCCCACAACACAAAAAATAAAATAAAAGCAATCAAAAGTGGAAGCTTGTTTAATATTGCTCTACCATCATCCTGAAAGGCATAATAATTTGAGTTACACATCTGAACTGATTGGAGTTACAGAATCATATCTCCTTTTTGCATTTAACAATATATACAATATAAAATAAATACATTTACACAAATGGACATTGGTTGGAGCACACGGTATGATACACATCACAAAAATATACAGTTGATTGCTATACAGATGTGAAGCCCATCTACAGCTATAGACATGTTTGTTTTTATTTTTTGTTCTGTTTTGCTTTTTAACTACTGGCTATTATGCAACTCCTGGATTATTATAAGCAGTTTAATTTTTTTTGTCCTTTTGCGATCTTTGCACGATAAGACTGCCATAAAATGTTTTCCTAGGCAGGTAAACAGAGACGCTTAAATAATTAAAATACAATCACCAACACCCATTTTCTCTTCTATAAGAAAAATAGCAGTTTTAATTTTTTATATCTTTTTATGTTATCATTTAAATGCAAAATAGTGGAATAAATACAACAATCTGATCTGATTGAAACAAATGTGTAACTTCTGGGAGTCACACAATCATATTGCTTTAAATAAGAAAAAATTAAAAAATGAAGCAAAAATAGAAATTAAATTGTTATGGCTAAAACATACACCCTTCGAAAATTTCCCAACACTTCACATTAAGTAAGTGGTCTTGTAAGAACTCTTCTCCAGCAAGGTTTAAGATGAACAATATGGTAAAGCCCGTGCAGTTCTTTTAGCTCTAGTTCAGGTAATGCTTTTACAGTCTTGAGATACTTGTTCTTTTGCAGCTCCAAAAATTACTGAAAACGAAAACTAAAATTTGCACCGTGTGCCTTTAACACATCTCCATTTTTTGTGTGTGTGTGTTTTTGTATATTTCTAGTCGACTGGCTTTTGACCCTGAAGCCCAAGTTCTTTAATGTGATACAGCAAAAACAATATTTATATTATATATTTATATATATATAGTGTACTTGAACAGTAGCAACTTAAACCCTGCACAAACTTTCTGGAAAATAAACTTTTTTTTTTTTTTTTTGCACTCTTACATATATAAATAATCTTATAGAATCAGCACCTTTTTCCCAGGAGTTGTATTTTTTCTGACTTTTTTTAAAAAGGGATGTGCCAATTTCTGAACTCCTATCACAGCTATAAATTTCAAGTTATTGACCATCTGAATGAATTGCTTATGATGATTTACCTAGAATCACACTACAGTCACTTCTCTACTGAGAAAACACAACCTACAATATAGTCCCATATAGCTAATGATAGATACACAGTCTTTTCTAGCACAAGGCCGACGTCGCATCGGCCCATTGTTATTTTGTTTAAAGCACACAACGTAGCAATAGTTTTGGAAACTTGTCCGCACCAAAAAAGTTTTGCAACAACACAGAGCGAGTTAATAACAACATCTGAGAGATGATTGGATAAAAGCTATATTTACAGCGTTTAAAAATTAGACTTATCTATAATCTTGAAATATTCAAAGTTTTATTTCTAAGCTATACATTGGTATTCTATAATAAACTGTTACAGAAATTATCCCTTGTTTTGAAAATATTATGATTTCGATGTGTATCTGTTCATAACGAGTATTTGTTTGGAGTTTCGATCTCTTAATTATTACTAGGAAGAACCTTATTACCGGTAAGGAATAGAATATACTACTGTAATCTCCTGAGGAATTGTACATCCAATATTGTCTCTAATTCTACCCTGTGTCTATAAGCACACACCACAAGAATCCAAACACCACAAGAAGAACAAGACAACAGTCTTTGAATGCAACATAAAAATTCAGAAAAGCACAGCAAACATGAAACATTGAAAAGCTGAACTACATTTCTTTTGTTTGTTAGGATTACAATTTTAATTACATCTGTGTACATAGAATAAGGATGTTCACATAGTACAGGGAGCAGCTACTAACACTGGTACATTGGTATAGCGTTTGATGGAGGTTACTGTTTATTGGTTATTTAGCGACTGTAGTTTTCTGGGGGCATCTAATCGGTTTATACATTAGATTACACCTCTTAACAGTCTTGAAACTGACTGACTTCCATGCTGTGACAATACTGGTTGAAAAGCACGTATACTGGTTTAGCTACTTGTTAACAATTGCAATTTACAAAATAAAATCTAAATTAATAAATAAGGTATAGAAGTGTTAAATCGTTGAATTTGGTCAGAAGTCTACTACTCTGATTTCTTAATTTTGCAGACGTTGGCGTTTGCCTTATTGCCTCTAAGCTACCGAGGGTTTCTCTGTGTGTAAGGTTATAATTTTGCAAACAGGCAGTATCTCATTCATCGACAACTGAAGCAGTTAGAAATCACATAGCAACTATACCTCTGTACAGTCGCTGTCTCCTAACACCTTTATAGATTGGTATTTGACATGGCGTATTTATATGCTAGACTACTCAGATATACTGTAGGTGTAATCTAATCCTTTGAGTCAGTGAACATTTAGTTATAAACTGGAGCTCATGTTAAGAAACTGGATGTTTTGGACCAGACTGGCACACAACATAAATTGCATCCGTGATAATATGCACCTTCCCTTCAACTATTGCTTTAGTAAGATAAATTCCCACATTAATAAATGGCTGAAAACTGGTAAAGCTGGTACAAAAAAATCTCCGTTAGTAAGAAGAAACAAAACATTTAAAAAAATCTTCCTTCAGGATTCATTTGTCCTTCATTATTGTTCATCATTGTTCAAGCCAGCACAAAAATGCAGTATTTCTTTCTCTTTAGTATTGCATGAATGAATAAAGCTTAAACTATTCCCTGAAAAAGTTACATTGTAGCTAACCTAAGAAATATCTGGAAGACTCGAAAAAACAATTAAGGAATCAAATGGCTGTAACTGATCTAGATGGAAAATGCAATGATAAGAAGCAGCCGATGCATCGTCGCTTAGTCGTCTAATTAGAGGCTGCTCCTATGAAATCTAATACTGCATTCAGTCAGTTCATCGTGTTGTACTGTACTGCTAGGTACGGTGGTTCTCTCTTTGATTCCTTTGTCATTGGGGACATTATGGTTCATAATAAGTTCACTGGCATCCATATTATGGATTTCCATCCTTTGGCAGGCCTGGCTTCCATCTCTCTTCAATTAGAGACCTCTTTTAAAAAGTTCAGCAGCAAAGGAAAAAGAGAAAAGGAAAAAGGAAAGGAAAGAACAGAAAGGAAAAGAGAGAAAAGGAAAAGGAAAGGAAAAACTGCATCAGAAAGACACAGAAGAAAAAGTTGAAAGCTGCTTCACAGTCTTGCTGCTAAATATCAGTGCAGTCATTTTTTTTTCCTTAATTAAACACTAAGTTTCTTTGCCATTATTATCCTGTTTATTTTCCCTTTTTTTTTTTTTTTTCTTTTAAAACGTGCATGATGGGAAAGCCCATGATGCTTTAGTCAGACCTTGGCCTCCAGCATTTCCAAAAAAAGTTTGTGCATGGGGACTTTGCCTTCCAGTTTGATGTTGTAGAAATGCTGCACAGCCTTGGTGGAGGTTTGCCTCAGAAGTGGGAGAGTCATCAGCATCTTGCCGGCACGACGCGGGTCTTCCATGTGCTGTCCGGCCTCGTAATCCTGCAGAGCCTCATGTAAGACGTCCTGAAGTTTCTGCACTGCCTCAACGTCCTCTATGTGCATTGAGTCTGCAAAACAAAGGAGCGACAGGAGGTGTCAGCAGGGCGTGCCAGAACGTCAGGCAGCTCAACGCCTGCATGACTTTCCTTGGTGCCGTCCTCTTTTACAAAGGAGAGGGATAATTACACGCTTATTTCGAGATCAACCCTTAGGACAGTAACTAAAATTGCTGCCGAGCTATAAATTAAACTCCTGGGTAAGCAATCCTTCTCCTCATCCTTCTGAAACCAGGTACTGGCCACCCTGGCTGTTCCACATGGTGCCTCACACAGTTGTGAGAAAAGTTATGGGAATGCTATGGGAAGGCTGTGGGAGACTGCAGCAGGCTTCAAGGTTGAGAGACTGGAAGCTGTGGCCATCAGTGGTGCCAACAGCTACATAAAAATGACAGTGTGAGGAGTACTTCACTGACAGAAGGGAAGAGTGGGTTTGATGTGATTTCCTGATAGGCCTAGCAAAGTTTTTCTCCCTCAGGCCCATCAGATAGAGAGGCAGCATTGAGTTATGCTCCTTTTCGACAATCCACCCAGAGGTTGCTTTGTCCTGCTATTGTTGGGGATTTGCCATTTATTTAACCCCCCTAGAGCAAGCGTCTGGCCCTGACCCTTCCCAGGTGAGGTGTTCTGGTGTTGTAAGCATTGAGTGAGAAGTCTGGGCAAAAGGCACACAGAGAACTAAACTGAGCTGCTATGTGACCTGGAAAGATTAAAGCAATGGAAGTGTGAAATAAAAAGAAAAGATCTAACTGAAATAACTGTAAAACCCTAAACAGTATAAATACAAAGGGGAAGATGTCCCTGAGAACATGCAGTTACTGGACCATGCAGAGATTATTTCAGATGAGAAGCCCTAACTCTCCAGTTTTATGTAATCATAAATGCCAAAGAAAAAGCAATGTATTCCAAGGAAGAGGAATGCGAGGAGGGAAGAATAGCTGCAGGGGAAATGGGTCACCAAACACCTGAATCAGTTACCAAAATTTGGATGCCCTGCGGACTCACAGACCAAATAGAGTATCACATGAAAATGGGACTTCTGAAGGGGTGCAAGTCCCAGGGTACGTGACACTGTGAGTGCAACATGGGGTGTGACTGGGACAGTGAATCCACTGTACTGCCACAGCATCTCTTTAGAAATCTGTTTAGTAGAGGGCTTTCTTAGTATCTTGTGGGGTGGGATTTTTTTTGGAATAAAGCTCCCACGCTAGGCAGAATAATGGCTGGGAAGTTAGACAGGGAAGAACTCACTTCCATCACTGTTTCCATCCCCTGCATTAAGTGATGTGCTGGATATTTAGATTTGCCTCATGTTTTCCCCCTGCTGATGACAACAGCAACAAATTTTCCATATGCTTCAAATACTTCAATTACATTCTGAGCATGAAGGTGCATCTAAGATTCATCTCCTGGAAGCTTACACACAACTGCTTCCCCAGGTAATAAGGCCCCATAGTAAATGCTTTGCTTTTTTACGCAGAAACATATGAAACTAAAATACAAACCGGTAAGTAACAGGTTAACCAAAATGTTCCAGCTTCTATTGTCAAAACAAATGTGCAAATTGAATAGAAAAAAAAAAAAGTTACAGCTCCTGCTCTAAAACAGACACTTAATTATATACAAGTTTGGATCATTTAGCACGTTTTATTGATTCTGATGACAGTTTATCTGTTAATTACACATAATGGAGTCCTATGGGAATTTCACATGTTTAATAATTCTGAGTCTTTGCGGATACACGCTCTAGGAAGCGTGCAGGGAGACACGCTGCAGGGATGCAATACTGCACATTGAGGTGCACTGTGCCAAAAGCTGAGACTCAAAAATCCCTATGCTAGGGAAAAAGAAGGCCAAGACATTCTAAAAATGATGCCAGGGAAATGGTCTGGCTAGCAAAATTTAGTTCTAAGTTAAAAGTTTAGTAAGTCCATTCGTCAAATCCATATGTTTTTGATAGATTTTTAATATGGTGGTCCTATTAAATAATTGTGTCGATAAGAGAAAATCTCTGAATTCTGCACCCTACAAGCAGGATGTAATCAATACAGAGATGTTAACGCACACAGACAAACGTGACTGATGTCTCAAGCACAATGTCCAACCACCGCGCTTTATTTGGAATGCAAACTCCAAACAAATTGCCTCCACTGCCTGACTCTACCAAGCCCTCAGATATTCACAACTGTGGAACATAGCACAGACACGACATGCTGCTCCAAGTCATTTCCCAGGCGCCATGCACACTTCATGCAGTAGTGACACATCTCCTCCTCCTCTCCCCTAACCCACAATGCAGCTGGGGAACCAGATAGAAGCATTTTAGCAGTAACAAATTCTAGGCAGGTCAAAAGCTGACTCTTGTTGCAGAATTCTCTATACAATACTGCACAGGGATACAGGTCATTCTGGAGCACAGGACTAGAGATGTTCAGCTTTTAGCTCAGTAGGAAATTGGGCTGGTTCTGTATGAAACAGGGAAACGATCTGCGAGTGGAACAGGAAATGGGGTAAGAAAGCCAGAGCGGAGACAGGCACTTACAAACAGTGACTACAGCTCCAAATTATTCTCTTAAAGTTGTGATTTGGCTCGAAAGATTAAAAAATGATTTAATGAAATTACTATGATAATTTAACTTCCCATTTACAGAAAAAATTCAAACTCATTTCAGCCTTGCACATTCTAGGGGATGCTAATGTTTAAGTGCAAACTCACTAAATCTGGGCTATTTAATTAAACCATGATTCAGCTCGCAGATTGCTCGGGAAAATATTAATCTCTACAAAGATCCTTCTTCAAGTTTTAGCCTTGCAGTTTCAAACTTCCACTTTATTCCCGATATTAAACGAATGTAGATCTTAATCCCTCAGGCGTAAGCCTTTGAAAATAAAGAAAATGGTTGAAAATGCTGAACTAGCCAAGGGGAAAAGAAGAGGAAAAATAAAAGAGAAATCTTTGCAGTAACTACAGACTGGCAGATACTGAAGTGAATTCAGAGGAGGTTAGCTTATTGCTGATAAGCCCAATCCACACCAGTAAGAGAGGGCAATGTCAACAAGCACCACAGTAATTTAGGGAAACACAGACTCTGTGTGACAGTCCAGAAGTAAAGAAATAATTACAAAGACAATGTGAAATTGGATTTTAAGCTAGGTACAAAGATTTTGAATGTTCTTCCTATACCAAGAAAACCCCCAGAAATTATCCTTTTTTTTTTTTTTTTTAAATTGGCATCATAGACAGTCTGGATAATTTCCAGTTACATTCTAATATCCAAAGAAAACCTATAGGTAGATCTAAGACACCTAAAAATCAGTGCCTATATAAGGAATGAAATTAAACAGGGCAGTTTGAAAGTACTGTCATTTGAAAGCAAGCAGAATTTGATCTTAAATGCTCTGAAAAAGAAGTGTCTCTGACTGGTGACACTAGAATTGCTCATCAGGCACAAGATAAGCTGATACAAGGTGCTGCTCAGGAAAGAGCAGTGTGTATATAGCGTCACTGAGGAGAAAGCAGAAGAAACCCAGGGGTCTGAAATGAAGTATTTCTTCACATCAGAAAACTCTGGTAGCATCAAGCAAGAAATTATTATAGTGAATCAAGCAGCAGGGAGTGTGCAGCAGTGAACAAATACATTAAGATGCTGATAGAGCACATCAGAGGGGCAAAAAGCAACGAGCAGGGCAAGGCACTTGAGAGACAGCAATCATTGTGCTGCAGAGGGGTGGCTCATAAACTAAGAACTGGTAAATCAGGTCAGGGAGCTGCAGGTTCCTGGAAGAACTGGATGAGATGAAGAGTGAGAATGGTACACTACAGTTTTGACTTCACCTAAGAACAGAATCCTAATCTGGGTTATGTCTCAAATAAAAGAAAATTATTTTTTGGATGACATTGCCAATAAAAACAAAACAAAACAAACAAACAAAAAAGCACAAAAACTGCCACAGTATTTACACTGGGGAGCTGTGTTCAGAATTGCAGAGCTCTGTCACATCCTGCTGAAATGTGAGATATTCATACAGGAAAACTTGCATTTCTGTTAAGTGCTTATCCATTTTAGGAGAAAGACAACAGCGTCATATGAGCAAATCAAACCTCACCCAGCAAGAATTCCCAGCCTTTTCTAGCCTGGAACTGAACTTGCCTATCATCTGTCTATCTGTCTTTCCTGAACAAAACTATCTGCTGGGAGCTGCATGGTGAGGCTAAGAGACAAGCACACAAACACAGTGTTTTCCCTGTTGCAAAAGGGTATGGTGGGAATCATCTGATACCTTGATTATTCCACTGGAAACAGACATTTCAATTGAAATATATGTTGGAAATTAAAGAGGTATAAACTATGAATTCAACACAGATTAGAGGCAGTAGAAACCAAAGAAGTGAAACAGAGGCTCGTATGCTTTGTTTTGGTGAATAGTATCTTTGTCTGAATAGCTCAAGTTTGGTTGGCTTTTAAGGAGAGGTATGGAACCTGAAACTTCACAAAAGTTTCTAAAACACAGCAGGATACTAAGCAGGACTGAGAAATGACTTCACAGAACGTGCCTGCTTATTTCAGGGGCTGACTGGATCAGTGGTGAACTGAAAGCATAGGCTGAAGTTAAAACGCAGTAAATGACCCTTTTTTTTACTCCTGAAATGGTTTACTTTCCACTAGGATAGGTAGTGAGGGCCCTAAATAAAATAATATTTCCCCAACGTAGAACAAATTGCACACCAACAACTGATTTGAATACGTACTCAGTAAGGCTACTAAAACTCCGGAAAGGGGTATCAAAATGATAGAGTTGTGGGATAAGACACCAACTAAGAGAGAATGTTGAATGACTGCATCAAAATCCTTTTTAAAATCCTTTTTTTCACTACAAGACAGCAAGAATTGCCATGTTACCACTGAGAGCCATTGGTACACTGCTGTGGAAAGAGAGGGTGACTACCAGCACCTATCTGCTGTGGCGCTTGGTGAACAACAACCGACCCAAAATACATCGCACTTGGGAATGGTTATTTACTTCCTCTAAGCACTGCAGGTGTAATCTATGTGATTAAATGAAAATGGGCCATGAGAAAAAAGCTGTGTTCATGCAGCAGGAAAACTCTGATTGTCCTGACGATTTCCTTTTCTCAATCTTTTTTTCTCTGTTCTTCATATGAAATTAGATGAAGGAGTTAATTATATGAAGAAGTTGCTATTCCTAGCTGGTAAAATAAACATTCGTAGTACACCAATGAAATGCTCATGTATATATATTTTTATACATGTCTATTCATCATAGGTATGTGTTAAACGTGAAGTCTAACACTGACAGACACACAAAAATGGCTAAATAAAATTTAAAAAAATGGCATTGTTAGAAAATAAATACAGTATTTTGTGACATATAATAAGCCACACTCTACACTGAAAATAATGATGAAATCCTACAGAATAAGTGATTTATGGGGCTCTAGCAATTAATTTTTATTATAATAGTATTATTTAATTCCAATAGCCTAGCTCTGAGTACAGTGTTTTGTTGACTGGAAAGTGAAATGAGCTGTAGGTAAGAACTACATCTTCTACCAAGACAGATCCCTGTGCAACTTGGCATCAGTGTTGCTCTGCACTTCATGCTGTTACCATGCACAAGATGCTTCTTGGTTCTTGCTCTTTTGGCACTGAAAGGGTTGTGTCTTTGTTTTTTGTTTTTTTTTTAAGAGACAGTTAATAAGAGAGACCTGAAATTGCGATGGCAAGTGGAGGCCCTTTTCTCCTTCTGGTAGCACAGGCGAGACAGCCAATATTAATGCTTAAGATTAAATTTTCAACAGTACATAGGGTTATACTTCTAAAGTGCCTAGCATCCACATTTGGGTCAGATTTTTCAAGATGCCAGCACTCTATTAGGCAGATACACACAGATAACATTTTATAATGTGCTAATGTATTTTGACACGTTAGTTACTTATTTTTAGGTCTTAGATGGGAATTGAGCTTCTCTTAAAAATCTGTTCTGAGTTCTGACTCCTGAGCTCTTCTGCAACATTTTGGCCTGAAGGCACAATTTTGTCCTCACTGATGAGGCAATTTCAAAAATCTGCTCACCTGCAACTCCCTGTTTAGTATTTCCTAATCAATACATGGAAGTATTTTCTAACACAAAAAAGATGAGGAGGTCACCTTTTACATGCCAGAGTGTGCATGCGTGCACTTGTGTTCACCTGAATGTATTTTGTAAATAGTTCACCTTCCCTTACACACAGGGAAGTAATTGGTACATGCATGTTTTGGAAACCATTCAAAACTGATTTTCTGCGTGGGTAAACAAAGTGCTTGGCAGTGCCAGATCACGGTGTTTGGGCAGCTGAGGGGCTAACCTGCTCTTGTGCACAGAGGACAGGGAAAGAAAGAAGGGAGAGGCTGGGAATGAGGATGGTCCTGTGGTACGAGGGACCTCTCTGAGTTTAAATACCACGGGAAGAGATTCCACGGGCCAACAGAAAAGGCAGCACTTGGGGTGTTCTCATGGTCAGGGTAACAGATATGCTGGCCAAAGCAAAGCTTGTGGTACCTATTTATACAAAATACAATCAATATTAAGACAATCTACAATTTCTTTTTCTGTTTCTCTATACCAGCAATGAAAACAGCACAACACTGTGTCATAAATCACCAACACAGATGCAGAGCCATAAAACCACCTTTGTCTACTATTTACAGCAGAGTTAACCTGGGATCCTAGCAGACAGCATGGATGTGGCTGAAATGCCTGGGATTTCTTATTCTGCTTCATCCTTGCTCTCTACAGCTATAGAAACGTTGCTCTATTTTAAACCAGAAAAATAAATAGCTGTAGTTCTTGAAGAAAGTCGATGCAGCAGCAAAATACTTCAAAACATGAATTGCTAACTGATTGATTTTATAATGGCATTTTACTTCCTTTTTTTCAGGTATGGCTGCAATTCCATTAACCAACTCCTCAGTTATGTACAAATAAGCTACTTCTGGTTTTGTCTATAAAAAAGACAAAAACTTCAATTTTGCTTTCTTACTTTAATTTTAGCGGTATTTGTAATTAAAACACTGGGGGCTTGATACTCTGCAGGTGCTGTCTTACCTCCACAGGTCGGTGCAGCTATAGTTGACAGAAGTTTGATATCTGCCGCATGTACAACCTGGACCTGCACTATTTAATGCCAGCCATCAGAGCACTCTGTTGAGAGGCAAGTCAAACGCCTGGTTTGCTTTGTAACTCCTCCATGCAATAGTTTCATTTTAAAATGGCAATTTTAGTCCTTTGCAGATGAGGGAAGGAAATGTTTTCCCTTAAATGTGCCCTGAATTCTAGTACACGAAACGGTATTTCTCTCTGACATTATCCTGGTTGTAATTCCCAGGGAAGTTAATGAAGCTATGGATTATTTTAACACACTCCATGCACAATGCATGAATAAACTTTTTTTGGCAGCAATGTATTTTATTATTTCTTAAACACTGCATGCCTCTTGAGGAAAAAAAAAAGAAAAAAAGGCTGTGAGTGGTACTAAACACTGGATTCCTATATTCTAGCTCCTTTCGTCTTTATCAAGTAAGATGCAGAAATACTTCTAAATCAAATAGACCAATTTAAAAATTAGAAAAATAAAATAAGCCCCCAATTTGGACTCCTAATTCCAGATAACTTTATTGCTCTGCTCCGTAAGCATGAACAATCTAGGGCTACCTTCCTGTAGCTGCAAACTGTTGTCAAGTGTACAATTACAGTGGTCAAAAATTTTAAATAAATCCTCAATTACAAAACAGCTTGGAGCTTTGAGGGACATTTCAGATTTTTTTCTCTTCCAAAAATAAAATAATATTCTAAAACCAGGGACAGAGTTAGTGGGGTGGAGAATACAAAGAAACTAATAAGCATTTTGGCTTTGCATGTTTTTGAATTATATTTCCAATTAAAAATGCAGAGTGCTAAATCACATTACAAAGACAAATAGGAAAGTACAACTTCATTGTTGAAAACAATTTCCCTCCTATCAATCTGAGGATTCATGCATCAATATTGTAGATGAACTGCTAATTACAAAATCAATTAAAAAATTATTTCTAAAAACAGTCACGCGTCCTGGCTCTCAGGGGGGCAATTTGGGCAGAAGGTCTCATCTCACTAGGACCGCGCCAAATCACAAGTCGTCATCCACAAGTAAGCAAAAGCAATCTGGTTTTTCATTTTTCAGCGCGGCTGAGCCCAGCCTGAGATTGATCGTCACATATGGCCCCAGAAAACAAACTGTCAATACCTTGAATGCTGCAGAATTTGAACAAATAGCCGTCCGCCCATTCAAGCCACTCATTGCATCCCATTTAACAGATTTTATTGACAGTTTCCTTCTTGTAATTAAAGGGAAAACTACTGGCCAGCAACCAAGATAAAGTTCAAAGATAGGGTCAAAACAAAAGCAGATGGAGGGGCACGGTGTGACTGTCAATGGAACATAGCATCAGAGCATGTTATTGACACACAGGTATCTAATGATCGGCACGTCATTAAAGAGGGATCTATCGTGAACTTTATGCAAATGCTAAAAGGGACTTAAGACCACAATAAAGCATTAAGGAGACACAAAAGGAAAAACAACAAAGCAAAAACGATTTTTACTTATCTGGCAGTATTCACTGCTTCAGCACTTTTAAATTCAAATGCAGGAAAAAAAAATCTTTCTGAGATTTTTAACTCTTTCTGCGCAGGTAACAGTAATCTTTGGAGAAGCATTACCACAAATGCAGAGGATCCAAAAGGTAAGGTGGGGTTCCTGTCAGATTAATAAAGAATTTCCTCCCCCCTCCCATACCCTGAATTCACTCTATCTTATAAATCAGTAGCTGCATTTAAAGAGAACGGATAGAGCATATCCTCATGTATCCTTTCTGTTCATTTTAACTACGATGATTAGACTCATCTGGATTATGGAATGGATTTAGGAGAAGAGCATCCATATTCATTTGTAAGGATCTTTGCCCATAAAATACTCTCCAAATCACAGTGCATTACTCTCCACTCCCTTAGGAACGTATTCCCCGACTACTTAGGACCAGAAAGCTCCTTTTAGTTTGAACTGCTTTGTTTGTTGCCTGTTAGACTAAGGGCTGATTAGCAACTTCTTGCTCTAAACCTGTATTTAAAACAAGCATGCAGAAAATACTATGGAGAAAAGAAAAGTGACATATTAAAAATGTAGCAACCATTGTGCCACTCTGCCAACCTGAATTAGCAAGTGCTATAGCTTTGAGGGTGACAAACTCTTCTTTCTCCAGCTTCATGCTCTTGTATTTCTTTACCAGTTGCAGTATGGCATTGTTAAGGTCAAGAAGGCCTGCCAATTTGGACTGGTCTTCATCCATAATATAGTCTTCAGCATAAACAAGCTCATCCTCAAAAGAAAGTGACCGGTATACAACACCGAGAATCAAAATCTCCATCCAAGCACTCTGCAGAAGGCTCATCTGGTCAGCTAGAGACAAAGTAGAGAATCCTGAATAGGAAAAAAAAAAACACAACAAAACACAAGAAAAACTATTAAGCATGTTTGGATTTGCCATAAATCTGCTCTTCTACTTATTTTTATATGCACTGTCATAAAACACACATTTATTATTCTCCCTTCTGATTTTGTGTCTGTCTTCCTCACTTTATTACAGTAAAGTGAATCAATGCAATACCTAATATTTTCTAATCAACACACAGAGTTGTAAACAAGTAGGATTTTGTAGAATCTTTCCGTAAGAACTGTGTTAATTTGGGGAGCATTACAGTGACAGTCTAGGATTTGTACCATGTCTTCTTTGCCCTGAAATACTCATGCTCAGTTCTAAAATCCCAATGCTGTGGAATTGGGATTTCCTGCCCCTGTTCATCTGTACCACAGTCCAAGAAGGATAATTTATGAGGGGAAAAAAAAAATAGAAAAGGAAGATTTGGTGTTTTACTAGAATTAAAGTGATAAGCACAAAGAGGAAATTTCTCTTTGAACTTTAACCTCAGGGGAAAGAGAGGTAACTCACTCCTCAGAAAAGATGCTAATTCCTTCTCTAACAGCTCCTGCCTCTGCGGCACTTTTTGAAGGAACAGAATGCCACATTATGGTGCCAACTGAACAGCAGTCACACTGTCACCTTTCTGAGGACAAGCAAAAATTTAATAAATGCCTCTTAATGAATTTAACTTTTGATTTCCTTTTTTTTTTTTTTTTTCTTTTTTCCCCTGCTGTCTTTCCTAATAGGATCATGGGGGGGCAAACATCTTTACTGCTTTACCTTTTCAGCCTCTTGTTTACAGTACCTGTTAATTTCTGATATCAAACTGCTAATACCCCAATCACATTAGGAGCTATGGAACAAGAGGGGAGAGGATGTGATTTCCTGGCCTGTTGGTGAGCAGCAGCAGTTTGCCAGTTGGCACCCGCAACCACGAGTACTTAATAAAATCATCAAAGGGGATTAGTCAAGCCTCTCTTAAAGGGTCTTAAGGCATGTCTGAGGCTTTCATTTAGTTGTTTATGGAGCTGCTTACATGTTCTCTGACAGGGTTCCTGCTGCAAGAACATTCTTTTTGCCATCAGATTACACTTAAATGCATTTTTCTGTTTTGAAAGTCAAGAGTTATAGTCAAGCAGGAATAGATCATAAACTAGCAAATCTGCAAGGCATCTACTCCAAACAAGATTTTCTCTATAGGCACTAAGCAACAAAAGTAATACAATAAAAAAAGACAACCCCACATCCAAACCACCAGGCATCCATAAAAAAATGAAATATAAAACTGGCTGCATGCTTGCTCTCTCTTTTTCCTCCCCCTTATTTGTTTTCATTTTCTCATACTGTCTTCTGAGTCTCATGATAGAACTGTAGCTCTCTGCCTTCAAAATAAAACCAACAAAACCCAAGCCAGCGCTGCCAGAAAACCCTCGAGGAGGTGACAGTGGAAAATAACACATCTGTGATTAAAATAAATAAGAGAGAAATGGAGAAGAAATAATCGTTTGAGAGGTTATAGGGAAGAATTCGTGATTTCAATTAGCTTCAACGCTTCTGTTCCTTCCCGTCTTTCAAGAACCAGTTTTTCTGCAGCAGCAGATGGACAGAGACCATAGCCTGCAGCACCGTCCTGTGACAGCCCTATTCTCCCTCCCAGACACTGCTGTTAGTAAATAGATTTACACATTCTCCAATCTCCACACATCTTTCTGCCGAATAATTAAAAGCAGGATGATTAGTTTATTGAGTGGAAGGAGGAACTTTTTTATTGAGGTCCATCCACGATTTTATCAGGGCCAGCACTTTTACGGTTGTCATGAGGGTGCAGGCATCCAATTTTTCTTATCTGCCTGATTAATACAAACGCTGTTTCAGGACGCATTAATTAACAGATACAAATCTACGTTCTCATGGAAGGATCAATACAGAGAAGAAAAGAGGCATCAATGTGAATTTAGTGCTGATGATGGAGAAGGCACTCTATTGACATTTACGTGCATAGAAACTTTAAAGTTGCAGTGGAGCCCTTTTGTCCCTGTGATTTACAAATTAACAATTTTTCAGGTATAACAATGTTTCACAGTCTTCTGAGGAGTTTAATTAAGCAAGAAGCAATAAAATCAGATTTGATTAAAAAAAAAAGTTTAACTTGCAATTTCTTTCTACTCTATTTTTTTTTTCTTTTTTTTTCCTGGAACACTCCCAACCTTCCCCTTTTATTTACTTGTCTATTTTAGTACCTTTTTTTTTTTTTTTTTTTTTTTTTTAACAAATACTGCTATGTTTCAATAACATTTATCGTGTCACTGCAAAAGGAAATTACATATGTCCTGTGAGGGGGGAAAATAGGATTTTGTATATAATTTATTGTTCTGCACTCTTGAAAAATCTGCTCTCTGCTACAGTAAATATACTAATTGTTTTTATATGACACACGAAAAATCAACCGACATTTTTGCAAGGAAAACTCTTAGATATAAACCACGCTGTTCTACTCTCCAGTAATAAATCAAACAAACATGATTATTTCCTCCCTGATTGAAGTAACTTCTCCTTGAAAGCCCGCTCAGTGAAAGCATGTTTTAACAAGGCGCCCCTTGTGAGAGTATAAAATTGTATGATATTGTAATCTACCTGATTTTTTGGAATATGTGAGCAGTTGTCCTGCATCCCACCAGTGCCTGTTTAATAGGTGCTCAGCAAGTCACAGTTAGAACAGATCACAGAGGTATATGTGTATTTACATACAGGGATTCATTCTGAAATGTTTTGTGAAGGCTGTGCATATTCCATGACAAACTTAGCTTTGATTCTCAAGCTCTCATTATAGGGATCCCCTATAACAAATTCTATTCCATGACAAGTAGACAATTCCTATTCTGCATTGTGACTATCTGAAAAGAAGTTTCCAGCTCATGCATGAATGCACTCCCAGCCTACTGCACCAGCCTTTCCAGCACAGCCCTGCGCTACTGCCCATGGCAGGATCTGGAACTTTGTCCGGCCTGCTCTGCCTCCTTACACCCTCACGAGCCTTACTTGGAAGGAGTTTTAAGTGCAGACCTGCACAGCGGCTGTTTAAAAAACAACACTGCACACCTCAGTGCCCTCCTCATGCAGCACATGGTGACAACTCCCGCCTCCCTCCCTGCCGCCGCCATTGCGCCCAGCAGGCTGTGCTGGTGGGAAGGCCCTGTGCCCTGACCACAGCTCGGCAGTGCTCGGCTGCAGCAGCGCTCCGGAGAAAGCAGATGACAGCTGGGAACAACGTCATCTGGAAGGATTGAAAGGCTTCTCAGGAGTCAGGTACCCCCGAGGTAATAAGCTTGAAGGAAGCATGTTTTGTGCCAACCCTCTTGCCATCTCCTACCAGAAACTCTTGTGCTTGACAATGATGCCATGGGCACTTGTCAAGGGTTTTTTTTTTCCTTTTTGCCTAGCAAACTGATGCACTTTGCAGTCAACTTACAAAAAAGGCTAAGCATTTGAAAGTGTGAAGGGCAAAAAATATCTGACGGCTAGTCTTCAAAAATACACTTTCATTTCAGAAAGCATAAATGTTTATTTCCTGAGCTGAGTGTTGACAGAAATAGGCTGCAGTGCAGGCACATGAATTTAACCCCTGGTAGGCATTCTTTTCAACACGGATTTATGTGGCTGCATGCAAGCATTGTAAATCTACAGGGTGTCTCATAATATCAGTTAACAGTAGCATTGATTTGCTGGTTACGGATTTTCTCCCTTCCTATTTTTTTCTTTCTTTCTCTTCCTTTTCAGGGACTGCAGCATTCCTTCAGCTAAAAATAGATACTTTTCTACAAACAGCATATCACACTCAAATTGTAATTATGCCGTAATGACTCGCTGAGATCACTGAGTGTGCATCGAGAAAAGGTTGATTGAGCAACTGAACATATGCTTACGTTTCTCCTTTCACATACCAGCAAGCCCAGAGCTCCAAGGAAGCAGAAATAAAGAGGTAGAAGGGCCCTCGCACGTTTATTGGGGGAACAACACAGCAGGGAGCAGTGCAACGTGGTTCTGTTGAGTGGGGCTGCAGGAGCCACAGGGCTTTGCCGCTACCTTGCACCGCTTGTTCTCTTTTCACATTGCTCTCAGCTCCATGCTAAGCAGGGAAATCTTTTATATTCCTGAAGACCCTTTCCTCCACTTCATTAAGATGGACTTCATGGACATGAACTCACTGGGGGCTGCAGCGAAGCAGCTGCAGATGGTCAAGTGCCACAGCAAGATGAGCAGCTCACACACAGTGCTGCGAGAGCTACTTATTTTTGCGGCTGGACTCAGCCCTGCCATCGTCTGCAGCCCTGAGCATTTGATGCGATGCCTGTACTGGGCTGCTCTGGCTCGAGTCCTGGTCGTTTCACTTTGCAGGGAATGAACTTTGCTTCCTTGCTGTTATGTGCTCAGAAATCATAATATTTGATCAGACCAGGAATGAAATTGCTGGTAAATCTGGGAGCTGCTTGAGCTTTCTAATAATCGCCTCCCGTTTACTTCACCAGTTGGTTTTGTCTTTGTTACTTTTAAGAGCAGAATATTCCTCTGGCTTGCCCTGGTTTGTACTTCAAGTATCTTCATTTACATTTTCTATAATTAAAGCTGCGCTTGAAAATGACATGTTCACTAGTGTGTTGCAGATTCAATATATTTCCACAGTTGAAATATCAGAGTTGGATTTTCAAATTATTTACACTTAATTTTGATAGATTAACTTCCTTCTAAATGTTTTAACGGTGCTGATGTTTCCACTGTAATTTTCTTACTTCAAAAATGATGTCAAGTCACTGCTGCCAAGAGAAATGGATATTGGAAACTTTTTTTTAAAGCACAAAACACTTTACAGACAGAGTGTGTGGCCTCACACTCAAATGATAAGCAGCAGGCCAGATGCTTTTTTCGTGATAGTATAGGAGTGAACCTGAAGGAATCCCACTGCCTTTCAAGGCCAGGATGCTCCACTCTTTAGAGTGTCTTAGAGCACATGGCTCTCAATGAAAAGTACCATTTTATTATATACATTCAACAGAAGACTGATTTCGCTGTATTTCAGAATACTTGGTATTATAAAAAAAATGACAGGACTTGCATTTATTTCAGATGTTAGAAAAACTGTTAAGCCAAAGGGGAGAGCTCTGACAAATCACCCAACAAGTTTCACAGATAATGGATGAAGTTTGATTCTTGATGAAAGCTGGAACTAAAATAGAAACACCACATTATTCGGAGTGGATCTGTTATTTCATTTAGTTTTTTTTTGTTGTTTTTTTCCTTCTTTTTTTCATACCCATTTGTTCATGGATTTCCTAGTCAAAGGGCTAATAATTGCATGGGATGCCTCAGCAAACTGAGAAGTAAGCACAGGAGGGAATTTTCATGTGAAAGGTGTCAGACCATGAAACAAAAGCCCAAACTTGGAAGTCAGGATAGGTACCAAAGCACTAACTCAAACACTAAGTACAGCCTAAGGTTCCACTTACATCCTTTGTTACCTACAGCTTCCAAGCTTCTTGCTGGATCTGCCACAGCTCAAGTTATGGTTAGGAACTCATCTCACTTAAAAATGTTCTGCACAGAGGACAAGTGAAACCACCCCATTTTCCTAGTGTTGTTTTCAGACAGTGTGTCCTTCTGGCCTTGAACAAAGTTCCTTCCCTATCAGTGTAAAGGGAAATGCCCCACAGAGCATAAGCCCAGGGCTTTTTATTGTGACACTGCTTTCGTATCCCTGGAGCAACAGAGGAGAGATGGCACAGCAATAAAACTTCATTCACAACACAGAGCTCTCTCAATCCATTAAGAACAATGGATTCTCACTAAGCAAACATTCACTTGTCAGAAGTATTTGCAACACTGGATTCATTCAGCAAGAGTAAGTGAAGTTAACAGCAATTTAAAAGTGGCAAATTAGACATTTACAGCAGTGAAGATGCTGCTTGCTTAGTGCAACTTTTCTCTCCAGCTATAGGAAAAGGTGTTAATGTAATTTAAATACCAGTTAGAATTATTTTTCTTTTCACCTGTAAAACTGTACACGGTAACACTAGGCAGGAACAACTCCAGCTTGTCACTTCTATATGAGTAGAATGCACACAGTGAGATGTAACTTCCTGTACTTCCAATAGATTTGTACCAGAAGTACCTTTCTCTGACCAGACAAATATTTCTAGGTAGCTACTTTAAAATTTCTTATTTCTAGTTACAGCACCAGATCTCGTGAGCTTTTTCTTTAGCAATAGTCACGAGCTGCAAAATGTCACTAATTAAAACTGTCTCTGGCTTCACAGAAGCACTTTCAGTTGCTAATACTCTGCAGAGAAAAATTAATGATGAAAAAATGTGGAGAGAAACCTTGCTTCAGGACAGATTTGGTGAGACCTCCACGTATGGGATACTTCCTAATGGCATTTCTGGAAACAGATGGTTTGAAATATTGTGCACTCTATTTCCATTAATTTTCATTTCATACCTTATTATTCCAGAACTCACTTAGATAAAGGAAAATATAAGGCAACGGATTTAAACAGATTAATATCTGATTTTTCCTTTGGGCTAGTTTTACCACTGGAGCTTTCACTTCCACAATTTTAAATAGTATTACTCCAAATTCATGCCAATGTTACATCAAAAAGGAAACAAGCCAAACACTTCTATTTTGATAGTCAACAGATGCTCTGAGAATAGAGGAAAATACCTGATTAATCATAAAGTGTTCTTTTTTTCTCCTGTATGTTGGACACTTGGCACATGGAAATCCTTATGCTTTACTTCTCTGTAGTGACTTTTTAAATTCTAAGATATGGACCATTAAGAAGTTCTAAATTCAGCGTAGCAGCCTGATCTGGCCCAAAGTAGCTGGAGGTCTCCCTAAGGACAGCACTATCAACTTGCTTCCAGAGGGTGATCTTTCTAGTGCACTACATACATGCTTTGGTCTGCTTATTTAAAGTTAAGTCTTTCAGTTCTTAAAAGGAAATATGCTGTTTTAGGATATCTAGTATATTCTGAGGAACCACCTGCGTGCTCATGCATTTGCATAGGATAAAACAGACCAAGATTACATTTATGACCCCAATGGACTTTTTTTCAGTGAGTCTACATAAAAAAAGACCAACCATATTCTCAACATAAATATTGGTTTCACACAAAAACTCCTTCAATCTTTCGTGGACGGATGTTTTTGAGTACATGCAAGGCTTCAAAGCCAAGTTTGTTTGATTATCCCTTCTCTTTTCTTTCCCACAGAAAGGACAGACTTCTTGCTGTTTGCTGGCCGGGTGGGCAGCAATCCCTGCTGCCTCCCTCAGGCAGAGCCAGGCTCCCAGGAACTCCTGAATCACCTTAATAAAACAAACCACACACTGAATATATCAGCACAGAGACATCCCTGCCTGCAACCCAACCAACATCTCCATGTTAACCCTCCGTGTGCCAAGCTGCATAAAATCCCTGGAGCCAAAGCAAAAACCTCAGATGAAAAGATTTCTGGTAGATGTATCTTTTTTGCTCTCAAGCAAGAAACGACACTTCAGAACACCCTCCTTCTTCCAAATTTTTAAAAACATTTCTCTTGGTTAGTTGATTTTCTTGATGTGCTGCAGATGTAAAAAAGTCCCAGTGATGTTCTGTTCTCCCTCCTTTTGAGTACAAGTCACAGATAAACATGTATTCATTCTCCCTTGCAAATGTGAAATATGTATCATTAAGATCATCTCTGGAGGATGCACCTTAAGTCGATAGCAGTCCACACACACGCAGACATACAAAAAAAAAAAAAAAAAAAAAAAAAAGGAGGGAGAAGGAGAAAAAGAAAAAAAAGGAAGCTGCCTGATTCTAATACACCTAATTAGCCATCGGCAGACACTTAATTGCATACATTAGGATGATTCCATAGTGGAGATTAATTCTAAATATACCCAAGCAGCTGGTTAAGATGCCATGGATTACAGTGTGGACTGTACTTTTCCACTTAATTAGATATCAAAATTAAGCAGCAACAAGCATTTTGACATAACGGGGATCAAGCCGCTGCTTGGCATCCCAGAGCTGCACTAAAGTGACCGCTAAACAGAGCCGCACAGATGGAGAGATATTAAATGCCGCACTGGAAAGTAATTTCAAATAATAAAATATCAATATTTACATTTTAATTACCCCTACTGAGAGCCGCTCTGTCATTTTCACTATTGCCGACGCAGCAAGGGGTAGTGGAATGACATTGCGGCTCTGACTGCAATGACTATTTTGTTTCCATTAAAGAATGACAAGTGTTTTAGAGGCAGTGACACCCAGTGTGTGAACAAGAATGACAGCAGATCAGAAAATTCCTATTAAGGGAATAAATGACTCAACAAGAGAATTTACTTCGTGCAGCCAGCTCCTCCTTGAAACACATAATCCTTTCTAAATTTCCTGCCGAAAGTTCATTATTAGAGGTGCCCAGGGGAAACCTTAGCTTCTCATAAAATATTTAGACTGATAGGACCTTACATGATAGCCGGTCAATTTAAAAACACTAAAACTCAACACTCGTTCTGTCTAAGAGTTAGACAAAGAGTTTGTATGGACCAGAAGAATTTGAGGGGAAGAAAAGGGCAACTAATGGCAGGCAGCGAAAAGGAGACTCCTTCCTGCCAGACCAGAAACTGGATAGTGCATGGGCAATGGTGGGGCTATTTTCCATCAGTTTCACCAGATCTAGTACAGTGAGAAGTGCACACCTCAAATTTGGATCATAGCTTGCCAGCTGCCTTTGGAACGATAACCAGGAGCTGGTCACAGGAGAGGTATGGTCTGTGCCTGCCTGATGGCAGCTTCCTGCTGCCATCCCTTACATGCAAACACTTCTAGCACAAGGTGTAGCAGAAACCTGCACAATATTTTTGTGGCGACGTAAGACACTATTTCTGATCAGTTCAGAGATCAGTATAAGGGAAAATACATCATATTATCTTACACCTGATCTGGTGCACTTACAAAGGAGAAAAGGATGGAAGAAGTTTATAAAAACAGTTACAAAAAATGCCTGTTGGGTATGTTTGTCAAACTCTAGAGATCTTCAGATAATATCCACGGCCTCAGACACAGAGAAGTTCATTACAAGGAAATCCTTGGTCACTACACTCTGATATGCTGCTATTAATGTGACAAACGCCTGGAACAGAGCACAGGAAAAAAAGGTATGAACAATTTTAGAGAACAGGAGAGAAACAGCTTTACAGCAGTTACTGCTGTGGGAGCTTTAGAATCAAGTTTGAAATTAAGAATTAGGAGTACAAAAACATTACTGTGACATTAGCTGCTTAACTAGTTGATCTTCTTTTCCGTATCTTTATTCTTTACTTCTTCTTCTATCTTTTTTTTTTTTTTTTTTAAAAAAAAAAAAAGTACCCAGGAAGTACTTCTTAAGCATCCCTAATGCTTTTAGGACAAGACACTTCCCCATTTCTCAGCCACTAGCACCTTTTAATTTCTGAAAGAGCCACGGTTGAAAATCTTAATTAATTGTTCCATACTGCTTCAGGATCATTATGCAATGTAATAAAGGCCGTGTAATTATGAAATTTTACAGCCATTACCAAGGCTGATGGCTCGTATTTCATCCTCAGCTGGACCCAATGGCTTTTAGCCACTCAGCTCCCCTTTGATGAACTACAGACAGATCTATCAGGCCCAAACAATATCCAGGCAAGGCGGCTATAATAGCTACCTACAGATGAAGCCATAGATAAAGATAAACTATAAATCTACACACAAATGCAGGCACATTGCCTCAGGATGACAGAGGGGAGAGGATGAGGCACTTGGGAAAGCTGGCGGCTCACAGAAAGGAAATCCTTCCTCTTTCTCTCTTGCTCTTTTCCACCCTTATTCAGTTTGAAATCTGTTTGGCTTCCTGAAGATGTAAAACCCTTTCACATTTCTCCAGAAAAAAAAAATTACATATGTTTAAGGACTATGCATTTTTCTATGGGAGGCGAGGTGTCACCTTATTCATCTGTTAGTTTTGATTTATACAGACAAATCAGGCTCTTTCTCCAGATAAAACACAAATTTGAAAATCATATTCTTAAAAGCAAATCTAGGGCTTTTGCTTACGAGACCGAGAAAGCAAAACATTCTTAGTTTCTAAACGTATTATTCTGAGCAGATGCAGAGAGGTGAAGTCAGATGACAGGCTTTCACTGGAGGCAGAATAGGAAATACAATTTTATGCAATGTTGTGCTATATTATTTTATGTTCAGTTTGAAAATGAAAATACTTTTAAAATTCAGTGTAAGATGAAGGAACAAGAAAATTCAATATGATCTTGGTACCTGCACCATCAGCAAGTACTTTATAGGGGTGACCTCCAACAATTCACTTTAATATAAGTCAGAAGGCCTTCCAAATACATATTGTTTGCTGCTCCAGAGTGAGAAAAAGCTGACTAAATGATCTCTGGGAAACAGAGATGGAGAGCTGCAGCATCCTCACCAACTTTGAAAAAGTTCAGGAAAAAGTATGAAAACATTTGCTCTAAAACTGCATCTAGTAGTAGCATAAGATTAGTTGTGAAGCCGATTTCAAGTTCGTGGCTGAAATGCATCAGAAGACAAGGAAAGTTAAAAGGAAAAAAAAAGGACAAAGGCTTTTTCTTCCTTATTCAGTATAATCTCTAAATTGAAGAATTTAGAAAAAGTTTTCATGAAGCTTCTGCCTACTGTACAGTTTATGTCTCTTCCTGAGGCTGATGACCGCTGAAAGCAGTAGAGTATAAGTGCTCAGTAAAAGTATTCCGTTGCTCCATTCCTTAAAACTTAAGTCTCAGAATCTGGGCTGCTTTCCTCAGAGGTGTTTGGAGCCTGCTGCTACAATAAGAGTTTACAACGGAAGAGCTTAGAGAGAATGTGCCCCGGGCAAAGAATCTCAAAATCACAGCAACTGAGCTCTCACTCTGGAGCTGCTGCTGTAGAAAGACATAACTAACAAATAGGGAAGAGCCACAGCACAGGAAATTTGCATTATATACATAACAGCAGCAAGGCAGATGCGTGTGTTTGCATAGGCCTGTGGATGCGTGCATTTGCAATAAGTAAACTCCGCATATTGTAAAAGCTACTGCAGAAAGGAAAGGGAATGTGTAATTCAGGATTTTTTTTAAGCTGGGGATAACTATGTATGGTCTTCTAAGGACCAGTATCTCCTGTTAGTGTGCTTTAATGAAATCACATGTATAGGGGATATTCACTGAGCATTGTGTGAATTCATCTACTCCTTGCAGGGTACACACAAAACCAAAAATTTAAGCATATATGGTACATTAGTCCATCTGAAATACCAACATATACAGATATCACCGGACTCTGATTCCTGAACCACATTTTAATCTGCCTTTTTAAGTGGTAAAATTTTACCAGAATTCAGTGAAGGTCTTAGTTGAAGCATGGACAAACCATGGTAAATCTTCTACCTCCTCCACATCCCATCCAGTTGACTTTTATTTAACAAAATTAGCATCATGGATGAGCTCTGTAGCATTCCCACTTTTTATCCTCTCACCTAATCACTCTTATCAGCAGGATGAAAAAAAAAATACAAATGCACCCAACAGGAACATTTTTCAGAGCAAAAACTTCAAGTAAGAAGTAAATACAAAGATGTCATATCAATTCCTTCTGGAAGCAGAGTTATACCAATTGGACTGCTATACAAAAAATAATGCGAATAGTATGAGGAATCACATATATGCCATCCTACATTCTTTTTTTCCAAAGAAGAGCTGTGTGGTTTCTAATTTACTATGGTAAATGCTCAGTCTATCAGAGAACGCCCATCAGTATTGCTTAGTGAAAGACTGCAGCTGCGTTTTAATAAAGTATAGCAAAAAGTTACGTGATGGTCAAAGTTAGGCTGTTCATTTGTGGTTTAGCACAAACTGCCATGAAACAGAACTGGCTTGGACATACTGGGACAAAGTATGGATTACTACAGATGAAAGGGAAATTGGCATTACATATATGTGCAATAAGCAGTTGCATGCAGCTTACACATCAGCATAAAGTGTTTTAAGGAATCTCTTTGAAAGAACATGCAGAAGAGGGCTTTTGTTCAGTCTTTAGAAAACCTAACTGCAGCAAGACCATACTCTGACATACAGAAATCCATTAGCATAAATACAGACCAAAAACAGAAGGGAAATGGGGTATAATTGCATGTTTTCTCTTTCAAGATTCACCAAATGTGGCACAAATCTGTAGTTGCTATAATGCATGTCATGTTTTACACTGATTTCCTACACTTGGTATTCCCTAGATGAAATGTTTCTAAAGTCTATGGTGATTTTATTCTACAGCAAATCAGCAGTTTTTCAAGAGGTCTCTGTGCAACCCAGGAGTATGACATTTACTAATGTGTTGAGATTCAGGGATTCTCCTTTGTAGAAGCCAACACTAATAAGAAAGATATGGTTCAGTGTCCTGGGTATTCTTCCCAGTTTTATTAATTAGATGGAAAGCTTGTCCCTCTGGAATACTGCAAGGTATTTATTAACACTTCAGCCCACAAACTAGAGAAAATTTACAGTAGTGGAAGTAATTGTTACATACTCTAACTCTTGTTATCAATTTGTCAGGGATAAGCAAAACAAACTAACAACAACAACAACAACAACAACAAAACTAAAAAAAACCAAAAACCAAAAAACACCCAGAGGTTTAGATTATGATCTTTCTTGTGATATTTTAATTGTGCCTCTTAATCTGCTAAATTAAAAACTATAGTACCATCTCACTCAGATCAGTGACAAGAGATCATATCAATTTGCAACAAAATTATGAATGTTCCTATCCCTTTTAATTATACAGAGAATTTAACAGTCACATTCAATATGGTCTCAAAGTGACTAAGATATACACACCATGTCTTTTACAGTTGTGCCATCTTAACCCTCACCACCTTTACATATTATTCCAAGTCTCCCATCTTTTAGTGGATAGATACTTAATACCTCCTCTCTTTTCCTTTATGTTCAATATCTGCAGCTTCTTCCAGTACTACATCCTAGCAAACTGGCAACTGGTTGTTACCAGGCTGAGTCAACAATATCTCAGATACTTACATGCCTTCCTTCTGCCAGACCCTTTTAATCACTTGGGAACCAGGAGGTTAGCTTAAAATCTAACCAGCGATGCCCCATCCTAACTTAACTGTAGGGTTTTTTCTCTGTGCAGTTCTGTGCTCTGAAAAGTTTTACTTTCACTGTGACATAAGAGCTGGGCTTTAATTTTTCATTCCTCATTTGATGTTCTATGTTGTGATTGTGTGTAACCACAAAATGCTGAACTCTAGCATCCGGCATTTGCACACAGTTGCCAATAGTTTTAAACATAACATGGAAAACACAATTGTGCTGTATGTGGATGTGCCATGAGAAAGGTCTGAAAGATAACTTTAATACTGATGGATTATTTTTTTATTTCTTTACCTTTCTTCTTGTCCCATACTTTGCTTTTAAACACCGTTTTTGACATGACCCTACTTCCTGGTGACCATCCATCACTACAGCTTCCCTCATGCATTTTGTCAACTCTACTGGTGGTATGAGAAGGAAGTCTGAATTTCCTCATGTATTCTGTCAAAACACCACATTTACTATGCTCTCACAGTGTCTGCTCTAAAGGCCAAGTCTTGGTTTCTGAGATGTCTGTGCGGGGGTAGCCATAAGAGACTGCTCCAAAAGCTCTTATGTAGTAACTCACTGTTACAGAATGACCTGGGTTGGAGGGGACCTCAAGGATCATGTAGTTCCAACCCCAACTGTTGCTATGATTGTTTTTGTAATAGAGCTCCAGTAGAAACACATTCCCACTATGAATTTACATTTTCATTCTCTCAGTATCAAAGTAACAACTGGGCTGTTGGAGTCACTGTATACTTTCTGCCTTATTATTTATTTATTTATTTCTCTGCGCAGGCTATGGATGAACACACTAATTTCACAGGGCTGCTGAGATATTTCATTCAGGTAATGTCTGGACAAACACCAAACTGATATCATCGGGAAAAAAAAATCTACTAAATATATTGAGCACTCTTTGGGGAGTATAAAAAACAGAAGGAAGGATAAAATGGCAAAATTGTTTAGAAAAAAGGTGGATATGCTGTAGCCCACTGTATGTAAAATAAATATGCCAACAATGTGCTGTGCTCACATCTTTCAATCCGAGCACACTGCGAATCATGTTTCATGTTTTAAACCTATAGCTCTCAGAGGACTCCCAAAACTGGAGGTGCAAATTACAGTTTCCCCACGAGGAAGTTAAATGGCTTGCTCAAGGTGACAAAGCGTCATGGTGGCAGAGCCATGAAAGGGAAGGAATGGGTATTCAATGGATATGGCAGCTGTTCCCTATCTGCCAGAGACTGAAGCCCTAAAACCACACTTTTTTTCCATGTACTTGTCCCAAAGCCCGTAGGATGAATGCATTTTGTGCTGCATTAAGATGAACATAAAGTAAAACTACAATTTCAACCATGAAGTGCTGACTTTATCACACTGAGTAAGAGGGTCAAGTGCACTCGTGTTATAAAACTATAAACAGACATTGATATTATACAGTATGTATGAAAATGCATAAAATACATTTAATTAACTCTGGGTTGTGACACAGACTGACAATTCAAAACAGACATTTCAAAGCTATGCCTGACACCTCTGGCGTCATTTTGATCTCTCGGGAAGATACATATTTACTCCAGATTTCTATACATTCATGTGTATTTTTTTATATACTTGAAAAATGCATATTATTTACCCAATGGCCTGGAATGTCTATTGGAGAAATACATATTTATTTTTAAAAGCAATCCACATATTATTTACTCAGTGGATGAGAATGACTTCCAGAAACCGTTCTGGTCCATCAAATAAATACATATTTATAAATGGTTTTTAAAATGCATATTATTTACCCAATGGACTGTAATGGCTCTGCTCATGCCATTACATGTAAATACGTAATTAGCCACACAATAAAAAATCCATACAAAATTTCTCTGAAAAGCACTGTATTTCCCTATTGTTATTATTTTGATTTTAGCATCAAAGGTGATTACCCTATGCTAATGACTTACCATATTTTAAATCCAGCTAGCTCTGTAATTACACAGAGCACAAAGTCGACTTTCCTTCCTTTAAAACCAACGTTCACCTACTCCCACACTGCGTGTGGTGCACCTGGGCAGCCCCCTCCTGCCAGCCACACTGCCCATGAGCACTGCTGGCCATGAGGGTGGCAGCCACCGTTTGATCCTTCCTACAGTGAGCCAAGGCACCTGCAGCATGGCTGCACTCCCATCCTGAGCCAAATATGCTATTCTAGGGACAAAATCCATTTTACCACACAGACCAGTATGAGCACATCTTTGAAAAGATTAAACTTAATAGAAGAAGCCACGCCAGGTATTTGAGAATTTGCTAAGAATGAGAACTGCTGGGTTTGCCTAGGAAAACATGCACACCTTCAAAGAGGAGTGAATAGTACCATTTTTAGCAGTGCAAGTATAACTGTCATACATTAGGATGTAAATTTTATTCTCTGAGCAGAATACCAGGTGATTAATTCTGATAGCATAGTGATCAATTGGTACAGATGCTGCACCTGAGCAATGTTTGTTTTTGTACACATTAGGAACAGAAGTGCATCACTAACACAGGTGTCACTTGCATAGCTGTGCTACATTTCTGATGTCAGAAAACACTGACACTGCTAGTTAGGTTGCATGTAGTTCTGCCAATTTTTTCAATTAGACCCATTATTGATTTGATGAAAAAGCAAATTAAACATACCATGGTAGTATGTAAATTGGTTAGACAGAACATAAGGTTCTGGTACTGAGCTCCTTAGGCACATGGCCTCTGTGTGCAGCTTTTACTCACTAGAGCCTCTGGAGATTATAGAAACAGGGGAGACTTTGACAAGACAGCAGCATCAGTCCAGCAACTGAGGCACAAAGCATCCAGGAGTGTATTTACACAAACAGACTGGAGAAAAAGTGCGAGGATGGCCAAACTTTGTTAACACCACAGAGCAACAGTCACTTAGATGCTTCACTTTCTACATGGAATAAACCTCTTGTTTTCATGAAACTGCTACTGATTACATGAGTTTGAAGATAAAAACTGGCCCACAGTGAATAACGTTCTTTGTTTCACAATAGCAAGAACAGTTTGTCAACTTCAAGTTGTCTACATCTCCAGCATGTGCAACTGATGCTGCGTGCAACTCACAGGAATTTTTTACAGTATTCCATAATCAAAGAGGAAGAGTTTTTGATGCCAAGAAATGACAGCGTGAAGCGATCATACAAGAGTCTACACATTCATGTCCACAAAATCCTTCTCCTTACCCCCTGCCTTCTAAAGAGAACTGCCAGCCCACAAGCTCAGCGCAGCACAGTCCTCATATGCAAGCTTCTTCCTGAATTTCCAGTTAGTTCCTCTACCCAATCACATCAAACTTCTACTGTGCAATTTATTTTATTACAGAGAGGATACAGGATCCCTCCAAAACTTCAAGGCACGAGGTTTAGCTTCTGGAGGAGCATCAGCTGAAACAAACCTGGCAGGGTACTGCAACAGCAGGTCCACTCAGGGCATGAAAAACCTCTGTGGAGTTTCTTAAGGTCAACTACAGTAAGCCCACTGTCTGGCTTCGCTGCACTGGAAACCTACATAAGTCAGCACAAGCCTGCAAAATCCTCTTACTTCTGCACAGACGACTGTGTCGGCGCAGGCAGTGTGCACTCTCCCTCATGTCACCCATTCCTCCACAAAGGCCAGCAATGCAATTTCCAAGGCAAAACTCTTGTTGAAGCCAGAGCTCTGCCTGTGGGATGGCGCTGCCAGGTTCGCTGCTCTATTCCATGAGAACAGCTGGGAGAAAGCCATTATCTGTTTAAGACAAGATTTGGGTTTCTTGTATTACTAGTTCTGCCAGTACATAAGCTTATGGTTTCTTCCCTCTTGAAAAGCGTGTAGATTCTGCACACAAATAGGGTCATTAATGGAAAACAAGACATTGCAAATCAGACAAAAGACGTATCAATTAATGAACACAACACAATCAATTTTCCCAAATCCCAGATCAATTAAAAAAAAAAAAAAAAAAAAAAGGAATAAAGAAAAACAATTTGATTTTCCATCTTTTGAAAAGATGAAGATTGAAGGTAGAAAGAGGGAAGCTGGTGCCCCAATACTTCTTGATGTCTGTCTGCATTATGCTCCTAAATATGAGGTGACTCACAAATTTTGTGAAAAATGTATTCTTTGTAAATGGAAAAAATGAAGTTTCAGATTAAATTGTCTAAAAATAAAAGAAGAAAATAGAAAGAGGAAGGCAGAATGTAGGAACTTTTGGATTTCAGTTCTACACATGCACAAGGTGTCTATAATGGGTGTGCAGGTGGAATGTTTCTCTTTCTGTGCTTTTTTTGTGCACTGATGGGAGTGATGTCCTACAGCACTGCAAATCATTTATCGAAGTTTGGTGGTGGTAGTGGGAATGTTGTTAAGGGAAGTAGAAAAAGCAATGTCCATTTGAAGCTTGTCTGTGAACTTTGCATGAACCGCCAGGAATAATGTAGTGTGATGACAAGCCAGTTATACCTTCCACTAAATTTGCTGTCTGGAATGAACTGAAATAGTGTTTGGTTTGTGTAATTACGTCCATCTATCTTTATATTCCAGCGGCATATCGCAAATTGAAAATACTAAAAATTGACTGTTGGTTCTGATATTTAATGATTGCCAAAGACAAGACGATGATTTATTGGTTACTTACCGATGTGACACATTTGCATCTTATTAGACGGAGATTACTATTCCTTAAAATGCGGACGAGGCCTGATCATGTCTGATGGATTGATTTGATTTGCAAATGTAATCAAACTAATAAGAGGGAAAAAATGAGCAATAATGCCTTGTTTTTCAACTGGCAATCACTCCCCTGCCAACAACGCTGATATCCCTGACTAAGCAGCCTTCACACAGTCTTCCTGTCTCCTCAAATAAACAAAGGGATGCAAAGAGCTTGATAAGAGGATAACGAGCCAAGTATGGATGTAACATGGAGCCTGTAGAACCTCAGCACTGTACAAATGTATCAATGGAAGTGCCAGGACAGGGTTTATCATGCCTTCTGTCCTTAAAAAGCAGCAAGCAAAGAGCCAAAGAGTAATGATAACAAAATCTTTACTTAGTCAGGGAAAAAATGTTCATAAGAAAGAAAAGAGGTTTTAATTTTGGGAACCTCAGAAGAACACTTCTTATCAGTATAAAAGTTACAGTTTAATTCCTGTAAACTCCTCAACCTGATGGGTAGATAATTTGGGAATGTATTTTGGCCAGTATGATCCAAATGGAACCACTGTCTACAGCCACAGTGTCAGAGAACCTATTTTCAGAGGCATACTGAACACTGTTTTCAAATCCTCCCAAACACTAAGCACGGGTTTTCTGTAGATTTTTAACCACACCACATTGATAACATAACAGTCAAATAATGTATTTTGCTATAAATATTCTATCATTCTGGACACATGCTGGTGTTTCCGTGAGAGCTGAAATATGGTTCTAGATAAGAGCGGATTCTCACTCTGCTTACGGTGAATGACCCTAATTCTCCACAATAGGATTCCCTTGTTAATAATAATAATAATAATAATAATAATATCATAAAAGGAATTGCACCAAGCCTCCCTCCTACATTAAAACAAAAGTGGTAACTCAAGCAGAAGGAAAATAAAAGCACTTGGAGGTCCACATAGGTTTCAGATTGTGACCTGAATATTTAGGGATTGATCCAAAGCCCAGTGAAATCAAGGCAAGTCTTTCTATTGACCTAAATGGGCTTTCATATAAAGGTTTATGAAAGAGGGAGGATCGGCTGTGAATGTTGACAGCTGAGGAACTGATCCTACAAATATTTGGGAACACAGAGAACTCTGCATGATGGAAGTGTCTGTGTAAATAATGTGATTGTACTACTTAAATATTTTCCAGACTGATTGCTAATTTGCTTCACTAAGGGATATTCGATAATGTGAAAAAAAACTTGCTTTAGGGAATAGCTATTATGAAGTGTCAGGTTAAAAACAAAGTTGAATATATAGCTCCAATTACCATGCTCAAAGACCTCAAAATATTTTCATAATTCAAAGTTTTACAGCTCATGTAATTTATACTTATTTTAACAGTGGGAAAGCATCCCAGTCAAATTCCAATTAAATAATTACATTTTGCCTACCTAAAATTCTCACTGCATTTTTAATTGGCTAGGACACACTTCACTGCTTCTCCTAAATTGTTTAGTGTTGCCATTCAGTGTATAAATAGCCACCACTTTCCACCATGGAGAGAGTACACTTGTCTGTGTAGCTAGCTATCAGTGGCAAATCCCAGTAGTCCACCTGAACCCCATGGTACCCAAGGCAACACGTCTCTCCTCTGTCAACCTCCTTAAGTATTGTTTTTTTTTCTCTTTACGCAGCATCTCTGAAAAATTTCATGTTTGCCATTGATGCTGGCTGATTAGGGTATCAGTGTGCAAATATTCACAGTCAACTCCTTCCTTTGACTTTCACTCTTGAAATGCCCATCTAAGCCTCTATCTGACACTGCCCTCTGTAGGTTTGCAAATGCTTGAATTATTCTATGCAGTGTGTGCACAACTCTCCCTGAACTCCACCTGGATTTCCTGTGTACTGCATTTTCCAAACCATCGTGCACTTGAGGGTTTTTGACTGCAGAGACCATGGTGTGGCTCTGGATTCATATCTGAGGATCACACTACAAGAGTTGCTCATCATTTTTTAAGTGCTAGGCAAAATCCTAAGATCACTGCGAACTCCAAATCCATATTGACTTATATTAAGCAAACTGCTCAGTGCAAGTCATGAACAGCATCTGGAAAACATTCAGTGACACAAAATGCAAAGGAATGCAAAACGAGACTTCTACCAATTTCACTGAATGAGGATCACCTGGAGCTCACAATGCATAGTGCATGTTAAATCAATAGCTGAAGATTCTCTAAGCAATAGACTCCCAAATCTACGCAAAGGTTAACTTTATCCCTGGAAAACTTCAATGTAGTGAAAAGTGAAAAACTTCTTCAAAGTTGAATGGCTTTCTACAAGAGACCATTATGGAGAAGGAATCAAAATTATTCTCACTGCAAGTGCAATTAATACAGGACTCAAGAACTATGGTAACTTCCATGTACTATCAGATATAGCTCGAATTGTAGGAAATTTACACCCTACTCATTAAGGAATGTGTGATACTAAAACACAGCTACAAGAAAATCGCTGGCTAGAAATACAGCCTGCAGCTTTCTAATGTCACAATGTGTTTGTTTATGCCACTAAGTGCAGCTTCATCTGTGAACAACCATATGAGCAGCAGCCTTTATATGCTAAACTATCCCCCCAATCTCACTAGCAGCAAGATGCATGGAGACTGCAGATTTGCCCCATCCCTCTTCCATCCTTATCACAACTCCCCATGCCTGTGATCTCATGCATAACATGTACGAATAAGTTCTCTGATTTTACTTTTCAAGTGTCATTTCCATTGAACTTGGAGCCTTTTGCATCTGCAGTTGGATCTCATTTCAATATTTGATTTCACCTCAACTGCTAATGCAGCTGATTGAAACTGATGGTGCACAACATGGCAGATGAAAACATTTTGGGGAGAAAGTTCAGCTATACTATGGAATTTCCACTTGTCTATAATATGTGTCTCAGGAGTTCGGGCTGGAAAATCCCTCAGGCAGATCTGTCAGACAATTTTCTCTTTATAGAACAGGTTTTCAAACAAAAGGAGTGCTCTCTATTTTTTTCCTCCCATGGAAAATTACCTAAAAACTCCTGCCTGCCAGAATCTCTATAAAGTATTAGACTTCGAGACAATGAATTTAAGTAATAAGGTAAACTGATTTAAAAGTTACAGCAAACAAGCGTTCCACCTAGGTAATTAAACACATCAGCACTCAGTATCTGCACTCTTTGGAGTCTCGCATGTTTCCCAGGATTCTCTCTCTGTACATGTATGTATACGTGTGCGTAAATTGAGCACTGCTCAATAAAAACTCTTACCAACAGAGAAGAAAGGAGTTCATTAAGCTCTTCTGTGATCCAGCTGATATAGAAAGCGATTACTAAAGACTCATTTTTTAAAACTGCTGATTCTGTTGATCAGACTGGATCGAGCCTTGCCATTACAGCCCAGATGCTCCCCCTGCTATCGCTATCCTATATATAACCAGGCCCAGGTCACCATGTGCCCTGCCAGAAACGTGCTGACTGGCTAAGGGGGCCTTGCAATTCAGGTAATTAATCCTATTCTAATGTAGGTTAAGCAGGTGTGAAGCCTAACTCATCCAGAGAGAAAGTAGAAGAGGCATCCTCAGAATTACAGCATTTAGCCGGTCTCAGCTGACTTTAGGAAACTAGACCATCTTGTGCTGCTGACCCAGTCATACAGGCGGAGACCTGTCTGCTCTAAATCTGGGCCGGGCACTGCTTCTCCTTCCCCTCCCTCCTCCCACGTTGGATTTACAGTATCAACACAGCTCTGAAAAGCTGCCCTTGTCTTCCCTGCCCAGAACAGAGCAAATAATGCTTTTGCTGGAGGCTGTTAGGTGTTTAAGTCTTGTGTTTGGTTTCAAATTCCTTTGGTTTAATATGGTTGCCATAAGAGGGCTATGTCTCTCTTTTTCTTTCTGCATTCCCTGCTTGCGCTATGATCCTTTCAGTGGCCAATTTAAATGACATGGAACATTCATGATCTCTTTTCTAATAAAGCCTTCACAAATCACATCGCATTTTGAAACTCACAAAAAAAAAAAAAATGTATTTGGATGTTCTGTAAACTCTGCTGCTGGTTCAAAAAAGCTTTTTTGTTTTTAGGAGAGGAGTCCTGTAAGTACAGTGGTGACACTGAACATAAACAACAAGCTCAACTCTACAGAACTTCTCTCTCCTGCAATTTCTCTAGAATTCTAAAGAATAATTCCATGATTTGCCCAAGTTTCATGGCATGCTTCTGAGCAAGGCACCTTCCTGCCTTGCAGACATGCACTCCCACACATAAGAAGCTTGCTGTCCTGAGGTATCAACTGCATGGTATGGGGAAGCCTGGAAAAAAAGCCCTCCCCAAAGACAAATTTGGAGGTTTGAACTGTTTCTTACTATAATTTCAGTTTCTTAACAGGCGGTTGTTTAGTACAGTTGAAAGTTGGACTAAATTATGGTGGGAAATGAAAGGATTCTAAGGAAATAACATGCCTGAAAATGTACTGGGCTCAGCTATCTCCTGTGTGGCACTCTGGAGGCTGTCCCACTTGCAAAAGGCCATGAGTGCTGCTTACAAAAAATAAAATAAAATAAAATTAGAAGGTACATTTAGACTTTCTTCCCTCTTGTAATAAGATTAATTCCTTGTTGGCTCAGAATAATGAAAACAGTTACTGAGTCATCTGCAGTTTACACAGGCCTAATCTAGTAAACCCTTTTGTCACACAAGCAGTGGGTACAAAGGTGAGCACTGTTGCCCTCTAAGTGGAAATACTTGCTTTGAGGCTGGTTCTGCACACTGCCGGGCCAGGGCCAAGTCCATGTCCATCAGGCTGACTGCTGATGCAGGTGCAGCCCTCTGGGGCCAGATCCCTAAATAAAAGGCACATGCAGGGTGCATTTGACTCATGCACTGGTTACAGCTGATCCTACTGCAGGTTCCTGGTCTGTCTGCAGGTTATCTGGGCAAAGCACTTACGGGTTTTGTTTCACAAATTCTTCTAATGACTGATAGCTGAATAAGATCCAATTCTTTCCTACATTTTTATTTTGCACCTCGTTACATCTCCCTTCCATAATCCTCCCATCACCATCACAATCGGATGTGTTAATATACTAGTTTTAAAAGCCTTTATTATCTTCCTCTCATTTCTTCTGTTCAGTACCAGCTCTGTACACCTTTAGACATGCAACGATGTATTTTGGCCTCCCAGCACTTCAATACTACAACGTCTGCAAGCAGGGAAGCAGGCTGTGTAACTCAAGCTACAAGTCAGCTGGGATAATACAAAGCTCTTGATTGTGCAAGAGGAGTAATAGGGAGTGACTGCTGCATCTTTTTATACCCTTGCATTTAAGAATCAAGTAATAGCCATTTTTGTTTACAGAAAGAAAATGAAAAGCACTGGAATTCATTACTGTTGATTTGCTCTCTTTTTATTAATCATTTCTTATTTTTAAAGGGCCACAGGAGTGAACAACATAATGCAGTGGTAGGAAGATATTTACCAATTTAGCACCTCATTATAAAACTACTCAGAAACCTCTTTGTCTCTCGTTTAACATAATAATTATTAGTGGCAACAAAAGTGGATCCCACACTTGCACCCTGATTAGCAAGTGATGAATTTGGGTTGAATATATTGTATTTTGCTAACTAAACCTTATTATATCCCAAAACCTCAGCCTAAAAAACATCTAATTTTAAGAAAATCATTTATACTCCTCTTTAAATGCATGTTTCCAAATTAACCAGTGATATTCTATAGAAAACTGCCTCTTTTATGCTTGAACTCTCCAGCTGCCACACAATTTATATCTCTTTCCTCCCCTCTTTGTTTTTCAGCCATTTTCCCTGAATGTCAAAGTCAATTTAGTGCATTTCACTTTGCTGAATAAATCAGAGGCGAAATCCTTGCTAAAAGTGAAAATTTGATTTGCTAAAAGGAGCTTAGGGCAACTATTAATCAATATATCCAGAGTGTCAAAGCTAAGGCCATGATAGACATGCATTCATTTGGAGATTGGTTGAGGCAGATAAAGGGGGACACTGGGAGGGAAAAAAAAGTGCAACGGCAGACTGTGTAGTATGTGTGTTGGGGGCACGGGAGGAGGGAGAGAACTGCTTTAAACAGAAAAAAAAGACAAAAAGAGTCTGTATGAAGAAAGACGACAATACCTATCTACCTCTATATTAATAAAAGGTGAACTTCATGAAGACAAAGTCACTGCTTAATTTTGATTTTGAGAGAAGCTTATTTAAATGTAGGATTCTTTTATTAATAAAAGTAAAAACCTATGTGTTGAGCAAAGTTGTTTTGTTACTTGTTAATTCTACACTTTATTTTGGTGGTGACCAAAGTAAAACAAGATTTTTCAATGGAGATTCTAAAGCCAAAACTAGCAAGAGTTGCAGATGCTTTTCTAACAGTACCATCTCATACTTACTGCACCTTTATTTTATACTCACATTTGATTTGCAGGTGATGAGAATTTGTATGTCTTCCCCCTCCTAGTTAATTTAATGGTAGTAAAGAGTGCCAGAAGCGACTCAAAAAAACTAAAGCGATCTTTTTACTCAAGGACTAGTAGACTATGTCTAGTAGTAAAAGGAACTTCCTTACCTCTGTGCTGCTGTCTGTCTCAATCCAGACCTGGAAGCAGTCTGTTCTGATAAGCAGACATGCTAAGAGTGCACACATCTCTAGTTGCACAAAGAGCCTACTCCTTTTTCTACTAAATCAGCAACATTTTCCCAGTGACTTCAGTACCAAATCCACTCATAATTCAGTCAGATAAATTATTTTAAAATAAACAAAAGGACTTTTCTTTAACTACCTTTTACTTTACTACAGATTCCTGTTTTATTTTAAAACTGCTAAGAGACTGTGGGCATGTTTGTTTATGTATTTTCACAGAAATCTAACCTCTTCTGTGCCCTGCAAAATCATTTGTACATTCTGTGGGATGCATCAGCATACGAGAGGAAAAAAGGTAAAATACCACCATTCCTAGTACTTCAAGTGAAGTTAAAAATACGGATGTAAATAGTGGGATAGCTGACCTGCTAGCATTGTAGGCAGACTGCTGGTCTCTGTTTCACAGAGGAACTGGAATCAGTATGGTGATTTAAACTCTGGCAGTGTTATCCACGCTAATGCTTGAAAATAAAACTGATGATCAGTTGCTGATTTCCCAGATTGTGCAAAATTAGTGACCTATGTGAAAGATGTCTGTTGCTTCTAAGAAATCTCTTGGCTCAAATTTATACCTATAAGGCCTAGAGAATGATATCCCTCAGGTGATGTATGTGATGCAAGCTGTGAGTTCAAGAACACTCCTGTTGTACAAAAAGCATGCCTGACTTCCATAATTAGTCTGCGTTTGTAGAAGAAATTAAAAGAAGAGCAGATAGTGGGCATTTGATAAATGGAAGGCAAAGAGAACTTGCAAAATGTCCAAGATAGCACACTAATAAAGGGCAGGATGTCCTGATTCCCCAGGAGGCTCAAGTTATTATCACTACAAACCTCCTAGTCAGCATGAAACAGCTCATACTCCATTCCTTGTTACATGAGCAGTAAACATGACATTTCCATATCCACCTGTCTCTGAAATTGGGTGACCCAGGGACAGGGGACTCTAGATGGCTGTTGTCTACAATGGGCCTCAATTCAGTTGGCAGCACAAAAGAGTACAGGAGGCCTCAACCTCAGGTGAAACAACTAATTTTACAGCAGAGAGAAGCATGGTATGGACATACAAGATGACATTAATCTCCCCTGAAGAGCTTTGATTCTGTGTTAGGTGCCTCAATAACAATCCAGAGAAGGATCTGGATGACAAACAGGATGCTGGATGTAGCTAAAACATAGGCTACAGCATAGGATTTCAGCCTGTCTTCAGAGTCCTACTGACATAAATACTACCACGAAATAATATTCAGAACTTTTTCATCAATAGCCTGTTGTATGTTAACTAAAATGTAGATACAGATACAACTATGTGCATGAGAACAGGTACACATATACTCAGCTCATATGCATCTTCCCTGAACATTAACTTTCCTAAAGTAATTATGGCCAGCTTTTTTCCTGTATTTTTTACCTATATGGGGTTGCACTTCTGGAGCAAATGACAAGTAAAGGGCATTTTGGAAATGACAACTCTACAGCAAATCACGTTCTTGTTCAGTATTAAAATGTTAAAGCATACCCCTGAGAGCTGCTCTGGAAAGGAAAGCTTAAATATTGTCCTCCATGAAAAGTATGCTGGAACAATAATGTTTCATAAAACATTAACATTAGCACTAAAATATTCAAAACATCCTTGGATTTGCTCCATCAAAATCATGCCCTTCTTTTTTTTCTTTAACACTGGCACCAGTGGCAGTATCAGTTTGTAACTGTTCCCCTTGAACACTGTTACTGCTAGCAAAACACGGACACAGTTGAAGACAAGCAGGCTTGTTTTACTAAATAATGTAACTAGTTATTTTTGATGTATTAGTCTGATTTACTGTTTCAAAACAAATTTTTCATTTTAAGTGCAAAAAGTTGATTTCTATGGTCTGGTTGATGCTTTTTCATGCATGCAAATTTTTTAGAGAACATTCTGTCTTTAGCTTCCTGTTATGCACATTTTTAAGAGCTTAATGTTTCCTGCCTCCACTTAATATGAAAAGAACATTGCACGTTTTTGCTGAATGTCAATGAGATAGTTACATTATAAAGATTGTGTCTAAACGACTCTGAAACTGTGGCTGGATATTAGTAGAATTCTACCCCATATCAGAAAAGAGTTTAAATACAACAGATTTCAAATGAAATGGATCCTCTCAAAAATCCAAAACAAAAAGATGGGAAACTCAACCATCAGCAAATACTTACTTAAGTGATAAAAAAAAAAATATATAGTAAATACAAATAAAATATGATCAAATAAAACAATGTACAACAAAAGCCTTGCAGAGGCTTCAGAAATATATTTACAATTTATTTAGGTCACTTAATAAGGGTTTTGTCTCATCAAGCAGGAGATGAAGCAGCATCAGTCTCTCCCTAAGCACCTTCAGTATTTTCCTAACGAAGTTACAGTACATCGGAATATTTTAATCTGACACAAAGAACAACAATAGATCTGACTGCTGGGCTGATAATCTTCTTATCACACCCTGTGAAACCTAGCTCTAATATTTGACTGAGCCTCCATTACTCGGCAACACATTCTAAAAAGGCCAACAATGGAGAGAGAATGAAGTGGAGTGTGGAAGTACCTCCATATCTACATAAAAGAGATTAGAGGCGACAGCGTTCCATTTTACAGCTCAATCATATTGTGTTAGCATGCGCTTATCCGAGCGCGGATGAAATTGAAAGAGAAATAAAAAAGAGTCAGGCAGATAGGAACCAGAAAAGCGAGGCATGAGCAATTTCCAAGGATATAAAAGGATGCTAATGGTGGGGCCCTGTCATTCTTAAAAAGGGCTATTAGGGCACCATCATCTGTTCTTGTGCCCTTACGCTCCTGTAACTAAAGTCAAGCATTTCCTAATGCCATTGTGATCTTTTTCTTCTTCAGATAAGACATGGTCATGTTTCATAACAACACACTTTCCATTTATTTGATTTATAAATGCAAGGCAACTAATTCTATTTACTGATAAAGGCTTTCCATATATATTTTTCTTTCAATATTTCCTTTTGTTGTTGGCATAGACTTTTTACTCAATAAAAGCAACTATTGAAAATGTTTCCAATAGCACAAAAATACTAATGATTTTATGAAAGCATTCAAACTTTGCATAATTCTAAAACAATTTTTAGTCTGTGATCGCAATGGGAAATGGCTGGCTAGGGGAGAATGCATACTGTATTATTACCTTTTTATAGATAATCTCATTAAAAGACTTTTTGTTAGAACAGAAAAACATCATTTTGTTTCCTTCCACAAACACAGATTTTACTTTGAATTACAATGTTTTACAGCCAAGATCTTTAGTAGTTATTATGCACCTGATATATAAGGGCCTTTAATTACACTAAACCTTAAGAAATCACTATAGCAAAGAAAGATTTGCTGATTGCTGATTTGCTGTGCTAGGCACAAATTCACTACAGGTGTAATTAATTCGTTCCAAAAGATTTACACTGAAGATTTACTTCGTATGTGAAGCTGCCAAGAACTTTCATGCATTCTGTATCCTTTGTCTAACTTATCCTCTTTCCAGTTCTGTTCCTTTACTGTCCAGGTTAACATTTGCTAGCTCAGACAATGGGCAGCTAGCATCAATCTGGGCTTTTCTACAAGTTGCTTTATACCAGGCATCAACTGAGCACATGCAATGCAAGTTTAGCAGCACACCATCACTCAAAACAGGCTATAACAGCTCATCACATTTGCCCTTTACCATGTCAAGGCCTTTTGCATTTTGATTTTTGTGATCGAATGCCAGACAACAAGCAGAGATTTTATCACTACCCTCTGTTACCGGAAGGCTTATAAACAGATTGCTTTTTGTGGTAAGTTTTTTTTCCACATCTAAATAATGTCAAGTCAGTAAACTCGCTATGGTTTTCCATGGCAGGTGTGCTGAGTTTACCCTGTAATAAAGACCTGTCTCACGTCAGAAATATTCTTCGACCAGTTCAGACTTTAAATTTGCAAAGCCACTTTAGAGCATCCAATACCATCTTCATGCTAACCAAAGACATCATGTTAAAGCTGCTCAGACTTCTCTCTCTGCTCTTCCTACCTCTCCAGCCAAACTAAAGCTATGCAACACATCACAAATCAAGCTGACAAAAGTTTCTTCGCAACTGCTACAGACTGTAACCGACTTCTTTGAGAACTGTTCTGTTTTGGCTAAGGTGATGTGGGTATCTTCCAAAGATGAAGCTCAAACTCACCTGTTTAACTCATTTTGACTTAATTTGGGGTGCTTTATTAGCAAGCAGTGTAAGACAAAGTAGCTAGTATAATATAGAGTGATGTTTAAATTAGTTTACAATTTGCTTGGGCTCATCTAGAACTGCTCTGAACAAAGCCATTCAGAAATGTCAGCTGTGTTCCTAACCACTGTAACAAATTGTTGCCTGAACGCTGCACACCTAATGACTTCAAATTAGCTTCACTGCGATATTGCCTGACAGTTCGTTACGACTGTTAGCAACATAGCTGGCGTATCATGACCAATAAATTGGTTTCACTGTGGGCTGGGAAAGGGACTTCCATCAATTTGATTAAAGAAATTACTGTAGCATTCAAAGCATAAAGACAAACTAGTTTAAGGAGACAGAAATAAGTTAACTGTACCAGAAAAACACTGCTTGTGATACAAAAGCTTGTTTATACACCACTTACAGCAGAGAATGACTAAATTTCAACAGTGTGGCCTACAGACTATTTTACAATCTGTAGGCTGTTGTCTTTTCATCTAAAGCTAAATAAGTTTCCATAAACATACGCATTATTTTATTATTACTATTTGTTAGTGTCTCATTTATCAGAGATTACTCAGAAGCACCTATCAGAACACCTGAGGTCTTGACTGCTTGTCATAAAGGAAAAACACAGTAACCCAAAACCCAAGAAGAGCCAATCCTTACCTAATATTTGTTCAATGATAAATATCAGGGAATTCTAGAAAGAGGTAAAAAACTAGAGTATAGACACTGTGTGTTCTATCTGTATGAAGAAGACTCAATGCTCTCACTTTTGTTTCTACTAATAACAGATGAGTATTTCTCTGTAATTTCTTTTGATGTTAACAATAAAATACATTTAGCTATAATAAACAGATGACTGGCTGCACTATTTACTCTTTAAGTAATCTTAGGTATCCCAAAAGCATGTTGAAAATGAGGAAGTTGTATTACTCAAAGGAATTAAAGAAAATCAGTTCTTATTCTCTATAGGCTTCATTACTGAAATTAGAAAACCAATAAGCTGATGAAAACACAAACATGCCCACTTATCTGCTTGACTGGAAAAATACCATCAGAAAAAAAAAAAAAGAGACTATTTTCTGTGCTACTTTGCCATTTGTGGAAGGCGTCAGACTGAGAATCCTGGATACTCCCTACAAACTTGTTTATTTACCCTCAGAAGAGATACAAATACCTCTGCATTGATGGAAAACATAACCCAAATATTACCTGAAGAAATCACTGATCTTGCAAGAGACTACTGTTGATGACTCTGCTTTCCTAACCAGGTAGCTTTACAAACATCAGCATGTAGAGAACCCAGTCCATTTCATGCAGACAAAGGAATGGCCAAGCTATTGGAAGATATCTTTTGGTACAATTCAGTTACTTCTATTGAACTGTTGATACAAACCAGATCTCACACTAGCTAATTTAAGGAAGAGCAATTCCTCTGTGCCATGCCAAAACAAAACTGACTTTTTGCAGTTCCTCTGGTCAGTGTAAGGAAGCATAGTCTTTGTAAAAGATGAGCTAGATTTACATTTGACTCCTGCTGAATTAGATGATGACTTCAGAGTGCCTATACTACTCTTCATATCAGGCTCCGGTAGAAAGTTTATGTCAATAAAAATAACATATGAAAGAAAAAAAACCTGACTCACTAAGTGGCATGTAAAAATTGCAATTGTGGTAACACTCATAGCAAGAATAATACCATTTCCAAGCTAAGATATAATATCATCTAACCTATGTCCTACGTGAATAATCTGGAGCCTTAAGAAAATTTTATGCATTGTACTGGGAGAACAAATCACTTTTTTTTTTTTTAACCAGAGCATAACAATGGATGTCATGATTTATGTATGTAATTTATTTGCAATAAATACTGTACGTACCTGGAATATGCTTAGCCCATCCAATGATCACCACCAGTTCTCTGTCTGCCAGGTCACAAAGAGTGGTAAGTGCTTTGATGTCACTGTCTGGAACAGTGGGGTCAGGCATCGCATAGATCTTCTCTGGTTCAGCCACCAACAAATGGGAGACAATCTTGTTATCTGTAAAAATGGCCCAGAACAGTACAAGATCACGAGTAGCATCATTCTACTTTTCAAACAGATGGCTCATGTTTCAATGCACATAAGAATTTGTCTTAAGATATGGGACCCAATTAAATGTTATTGCAGTTTCACTGGCTCCAACAAGCAGTTACAGCACAGACAAATCTGATCCATTTACAATGTTTATTGAACTAGACGTGTATGTAAAAATGTAAATTTAATGGAACACAGAAATATGTGATCAACTCCTTCATGCATTAGAATGCATTTTTGACTATGCAAATAGAAAAGTTTTTCCTTTGTCTGATTACCTTCAAAACCAAAATATCCATACCAACAGCATTTGGTATGGTAATTCATAATAAAGTAATAAAATAATTATTTAGTCCGTGAAATTTGCAACTTCTGTCAGTGATTCCAACTGTCATTCTCTGTTTCAGGTGTTCTCATTGAACCACTGTAATAGAAGCAAGCCTAGACTTTCTCAGTGCTTATTATCCTGTATATTGTATGTTATGGGTATTATGCCTGCTAAAATACTGGTAATGAACCTGTCCTCATTAGGGCCTAATCCTGTGAGAAAAGTGGGTATAGTCAAATACTTGCTTTTCAGCAATGCACACATATTTAGAATCATGTATAAAATCAGCTTCTTTAAGTACAAATGTATAAATATTTAAAAATAGAGTGATGATTTCTCACTTCCAGTTGGGAAAATCTAATAAAAGCAATGAGATTGAAGAGTGCAAAACTAGGTAGAAAAAAGAACAGATTTAGATCCTACCTTTGAAAACTGTTGTTGTGCAAAGAATGATACTTTGTCATATACATACATGTATTATCTTTTATCTAGATATCATTTTAATTCATGTGTTTAAAATTTACTTTTCATCCACATGAATCATAATTTTTTTTTTTTTTAATAAACAATTAAGTTATAAGTAAAACTGAAAGCAAAGAGTGGAAAAGCCTGGGAGATTTACAGCATAGGGTTGCCATTCTATACTAAGAGAAACAAAAAACGAGCATTATAGCCACATACAGCCACAATGGAAATATCTTGTCATCATGCAGGAGCCTGAATTGTCACTCTGAGAGAACAGAACTGAAAAATGGGAAAATTAACTAATTCATCAAGCCTCCTAATGCAGCACAGATTATTTTAATTCCAAATATATTTACTTTTTTTTTTTTTTTTAAACCTTTTTATGGTATCTTCTGACCTCAATTGCACCACCAGAAATTCAAGCCCAAACAGCACCCTTTAGTGAATTTAAACTAATCGTCTCCTTTCTTATGATAAAGAATAATGGAGCTTGATATAAATGAGATTCCACTGGGAGAAGATACAAAGCACTGCACAGAAAGCTCTTAATATTAGTATTATTTTCCTTTTCTGCACTTAAGTCACAAGCTGGACCACACTGTCCTCCTATGGAGAAATGCAGTGCAAGCTGGCAGGGAAGTGACTTGCCCAGAAGTGTCAGAGGGGCTCCCTATCAGTCCATGACAGATTTCCATAAAACACTCACTTGATTCTGATTTCTGATACTTTATGGCTAGTTTGTGACATAGGCTCCTTGATTCTGATCTACTGTCTCTACAATTTTTGCCTTATTCCAGATTTGTGTGTCAGAAGTTGTGATATATGCTAGCCCTTCATAAAATAAGTACTACATAGAAGAGCCAACTGGAAACCATCACATCAAGCATGTTTTATTACAAGAGGATATATTCATATTTTATAGAAACTATAGGAACTATGCCAACTGAGTAATTCTTGATCTCAATATTCTACTGATTATCAAAGTGATTAATGAGAAATTGTACTCTTATTTAGAGATGACAGATGGTAATTTTTAACTTATATTGGCAAAAAGCCTTTGCATATCTTTTTTTTTTTATTTTTATAAGCAGTCTTTCCTTAGCCTTTTTAGTTTTACACACTGTTCATCATGTTTTTAAGTGAGAAAAAAGTGCTTCGCTCAAAATTCCAGTTTTATATTTTTGCAAAGTAAGATAAAATAATTTTTAAATATCAAAACATAAATTTGAGAATCTCAAGTTTGTTGCTTTTTTAACTAGTGATAAACAAATGACGAAGTACTCATGTTCCTAAGTTCTGTATTTTCCCTATAAACAGAAGCAGTAGCTAAATAACTTTTTTTTTTCTTTTTTAAAACAAGGCTCCACATCAATGGCTTTTTGTAAATGATTCAGTAATATTGTATATTTTGGTTTATGACTCAAAAAATCTCAAAACCTTTTACTTTCACAATCAACAAGATCTACAGACAGGCCATGAGATTTCATGGTGAAGCTGGAAAACAGAATACAGGACACAAAATCTTCCAAACACCTGATCTTTCACTGTGGGGAAAAGAACTACATGTACTGAAGCATGCGGTAGTATACGACATCGGAAAATTCTGAATGAACTCAGAAAGCCCCATCACTCAGGAAATTGAATAGCCATGAGCACTGTTTCTAGGTAAATCTTATTTAATGTTTCCCTAATTAGAATCAATAGAACCCAATTTTCATTCCCGTGCCTTTGTTATGCACGAACTATCAGTCAGGGTCCAGAAAATCTCCCAGGCTACTTCCACACAAAACCGATTCAACTGTTTCAAGCCTTGACACTTATCTGACAGGATCTGAAAATTAAGTTTTATAAATGTTTGTTACAAAAATGTTTGTAATTAGACAAGATGAGGAAAATGAAGGGAGGCATTCAGATAATGAGTAATGATTTATAAGGAGGTTAGTTTATCTCAGACAAATGGAGCTTACAGAAATTGGTGTAGTTATCGTCTTAGAGGTAATGTAATGCACTACTTTGCAGTAATCTCGGGTTTACAGAGATTCTTGTGTTTCAGCACAAGAGTTTTAACCTCCTTTGTATCAAAGGGCTTGGGGTTGTTTTTTGTTGATTTTTTTCCCTGCTTGGTTTTGGCTTTTTGGTATGCTAGGCTATCAGCATTTCTACTCAATGACAATATCAAGTAAATGAAAAACTGACAATCTGTGCACCCAGGAAAACTAAACCTCTAATGAAATTAAGCATTAGAGTTTATTAAATTTTATTGTATTATCAGAAAGTTTTTATTATAATGTGCAAAATCTGCTTAGTGCAGCCCTAGATTGTATTTACAGAACGGTGGGACAGCTTATGTAGGCTGAGTAGAAGATGCCAGATTGGACAATTGAAGGAATATAATCAGCATAATGTTTTTTGGAAAGGCAAAAGGAAACTATGCCATATGTTCACTTAAGCCTTAATTTTATATAAAACTGGCTGTTTTTTCTTTGACACAGCTAAAATGCCCTTTCACTTACAGTTCAAAGACTGTTTATTTGCTCTCGAGAACCCCATATGCTCAAACGTATTGCACACAGCACTGTCCCCTACTGGGGAACACGTTCTGAAACAAATTCTGTTTTCTATACAGCCAGGTATTTTCAATAGACTAAAATTGATGTGCGTGTTGTCTTTTTCTGTCAGATGCACAGAGGCAGATGGAAATGCAAAAGAAGAAGTATCCTTTCCTTATTTGTCTGGTTTATTTCTCTATTTTTAAGAGCAAATTAACATCTGCAACAGAAGCAACTGGATGTGTGAATTCTGATTTGAATTTGAAGTAAGTTTACAGCCATTGATACAGACCGTATGCCTTTGCAGGCTAACACACGAGCATCTTGCACTACAGCTATAATGCTATTAAATTTACTTCATGGAATTAGTACAGTCGCTACTTGAGTTTATATAAGCTGCAAAGCAAAACCCCTAACTATTTTTAGTTAATCGCAAAGAGGATGGAACTTGTATTTTGGCAATGAGATGATCAGCTCTCTCTCTCTTTTAATTTCAGCCTGGCAAGATAAAATCAAGGACACCATGAAAACAAAACAAAACAATACACACAAAAAACACCATAATGCTTATAAGTGTACTAGAACCCTAACAACCAATCTATGCTTGTTAATAGTGTGGCATATTGCTGTTTTAATCTAATGCTAGGTAATATGTTAATCTATGAGTATAAATTAATGAGGCTCTTAATGTATTTTCATTGGGATGTTGAGCAGTCAAACTCATTTAGTTAGTGAAAACTACAAAAATCACTTTCTTGTGAAATCTGAAACTAGAAGCTTCAATGAACTAATGATCGCAGTATGAACCATTTTATATACTACTGAAAATAAAGATAACACATAAATGTAACATTTGCACTGCATAAACGATACTTTTACACACTTCCACTGGTAAGAATGTTCTGTGTTCGACTCTGCTTGAGAAAGGATGAGCATATTTAAAACAAAGTAGGCTAACAGCCAAATGGCTACTGCATTCATGGTAATATCTTCTGCCCACAATCTTGCCCCAATCAGAAAGAGCCCAGAAAAGAGGGCTACGAGTCAATTACTTGTATTCAAAGAGAAATTTCATTTATCTGGTGTACTCACATGGCTTTTTTGCTGGCTGAACTAGCTGAGGGTTCAGGTATGGGCTATTCTCTGCATCTATTCTGCGCTTGTACTTCTGGCGACCTCCACGTACTCTATCTAGGCGGACACCTACATTGGGAAAATAAGCAAACATGACATTAAATATATTATGAAGATAATTTTAACAAGGCAATCTTCTAATTACTGACTTTCAAGATTTATTTAAAGTGTGTGTTTATTTCAAACAGTAATTTTAGAAGCAAGGAAAAGCAGCACTGCAAGTATTTGAAAGCTCTTTAGATTTTTACACATGCAAGACTAAAGTATGAAACAATTTCCTGTATAGTGAAGACCATTTGTTCATTTTTACATAATATTAATAACAGCTAAGGAGTTTAAGAGTCCATTATGAGAAAGTTTGATCTTAAGTCTTCTTCAGCAGATGCAAAAATTCAAAGCTGTAACAAACACCATGGATATACAAAGCTAACATTACGAAAAGGAAATATAGAGTGAATTAGAACTTCAGAAAAAAATTGGTGCTATATACAGTCTAAAGAAGTCAAAAGCTTCTTGTTTTTAAGTATCGTGGCCAGAGAACATAAAGTAAGTACCTTAGTAAAATAAGAATCTGTATGAGGATTAAAGACCCAAAATGGTTCAAAAGGGTTTGAAAGAAATTGTATAGTGTTCATTTAGATGTCAGCAATAACGAGTTAACACCTGTAGTTTACTTTCAAATTGTTCATTGCTTCAATAAAGCATTCTGGTGCCTGTTTGGTACACAAAGAGAGGCACATGCTTTCCTGAAACAAACTATAAGTGTTCTGATAGACAAAACAAGAAAGGGGGGATAAGATAAGGATGGTGGATCCTACAAAACAGGAAACAGCTCCAGAACTGGCTTGTGGGCTGTGGAGAAGCTACCACCAAAGAAATTACAGTTTATGTGCACAAGAAGACGACAGCAGGGAAACACCTGTCACTACTCTTCCGTTCTGAAAAAATAGAGAATTGACTGGAATTTTGTAGAAAAACTGCAATTTTATCAAACAGCCATGAATCCACTCTCTGACCTGGCATGACACCAACCTGCAAGAGCATACAGTAACTGAAACAAGGAAGATGGCCTTTAATTTTGTACTCTTATACTTGGAGTGAAGGCATTGCACACATGGTGTTTTCGTTTCCATAGAAGAACCATTAATGTATGTGAAGGTGAAACACAGAACTTGGCTTAAGGTCTCAACTAATGCCTGTGACCATAATGCAGTGTACTGGCCATGGTAACAGTGCTCATGCTTTTTGCTCACCAAGACATTTGGTAGTGATCACCTGCACGTCATGGTAAAATTTCATTTAATTCACTGTAGAAGGCTGTGAATTTCTCTCTCCTGACTTACAAATTATATTTCTTATTGTACTTTACCAATTACACTTTTGTGAATAAAATTATGCAAACAATAAAACTAATCAATCACATAACCCTAACAGGTCAATATATAATTATGGAAAAAAAATCTTATTTATAGTATTTATCCTTGTCATCATCAAGCTTTTGACTGGTTGTTGGTCTAGAATATTTGATACAAATTCATAGTGATGCAATAAACACACCATGGTTGTTTTTGATTTGCTTTTAACGTTCTGTTTACAAATTCATGAACTACAACAACACTTTAAAAATCGAAAGTCAAAAACTTTTCAGAGCTACTGATAACTCAGTGTTCTCCATCCTTGAATCAGTAAGTTTGAGCTATATGCAAAGAAAATGACATCCAGGACAAAACACTCCTCTAAAAACAAACAGCAAAAGACCAAGATTTGACAGTAGAATATTCAGAAATAGGCAAGGCATTAGAACAAGACACGTGTGATATTGGTGGGATTACAAAAAAGTCTGCCCAGCATTTGAAGAAAAGTAGATAGAAAATGATTTCTGCATAATTCAGATGCTATCTTTCTTTCTGTTTGGGAACAGATTTCATAGTGATAAAGATGGATAGTACCAGACAGAAGTATGTTTAATCAAAAAGTAATGGAACTGAAGCTTAAATTAAAATAATATAAATCTACCAAGATGAACAATTTTTTTTACCTCCCCTTCATTTGCAGAGATACACATTCAAGCCATTCACATACAGTGAAAGGGAACACAGAAAAATGTCACAAAACTGTATGTAGAACCATGAACTCACCTTTATAGATATATATACTATTAATCACAGCTATATTTTTTAAAAAAAAGAAAAACAATTGGTACTACACAATTTTAAATTACACAAATAAAATATAACCAATTCCAATTTTAAAGTAAAAACATTTTTAAACCAAAAGAAAATAAATTAGAGGTTTATAACCCTTTAATTAAAACTGATAAGGATCTTCTAAGCTTTCCTCTCAAGTAAATTTTTCAACACCAATTTCTGATAATCTAACACATGCTAAGTGGTATGTTACTTCCCAAGAGTCTTCATAGGAGAAACAATACAAGATACTCCTTAATAAAGGACACCAACTTCTCATTTAGTAAAAACTTACTGTAGTTTGGAAGTTAGCAAATTCAAATCCAGAGGTTCCTATATACAGAAGTATATATAGAAGTTACATTTATCTGATCTCAAGATGGTAACAGCTGATGCCTTCTTTATTTAAAAAAAAAAGAAAAAAAAAAAAGCAATTATGTTGAGAAAAGATCTTAATATGGGAGGAGGGGCCTGAGATCTTCATCACAGTTAATTTCTCTAATTCAACACATACTCTTTACTCAGATTATTAAAGAGGATATTGTGGCATCCACCTATAGCACAGGGGGAAGTTAAGTAGACCCCTGACTTTGTTCTGTACGTTACTTGCCAGAAACAGCTCAGAGACAGCAGCTTAGTTCACTCACCCTATCAGTGTCCCCAGCTGTAAAGTGTAATGAAAGGTACCCATCCCATCTGTATAAATTAACAAGCTGAGAATGGGTTGCACTGAGGCACTATCATTACAGTTGTTTAGGGTTAAAATTTCCATTAGTATCACTGAACAAAGTTCCACTGAAGAGAGGACAGCACTAAGCTTCATTTTTAAATTCTTCAGCAGAAAAACAAAATCCCAAATGAGAATAACAAGGCTGACCACACGGAGTCTTATTTTGGTGCTAACAGAAAGAACAGTACTGGTACCATTTATAATGTGACTTCAACAGTCAAGTGCAATACATTCACTTTATGTCTTAGAACAAACACAACTCATCAAGCTCATCTTGGCACAATGGTTGTCAGCTGCTTACCAACACAGAGCAGAATGATACTGAGGACAAATTCTCTAAAGTGAAAGCATCCACAGAGTCTTGCACAGAAAAAATTGGAGACTACCAGCAGAAATGAGCCACCTGCTAGAAATTTCCATCCAAACAAACTTAACACAGGCAAATCTGAACTCTCCATTTTCAACCTTTTTTAAGTTGCCTATTCTTCCCTCACCAATGCTGTTGCATGCTATTATTCCTTTTCTGTACTACTTTTCTCACACTGCCCTGAAGCATTCATTTGTGACAGGTACCCCACTGTGACCAGTATTATATAATCAAAAAGATTGCCCTTGTCCCAACACATCATTCGTTTTGTGATTCACGTTCTCAATATGATAATCATTTCTAACTATCTGTTATTTTTCTACACAGATCTAAGCAGTACTCTGGTTATATCACGTATTCCTTCATAATTTGCCTCTCTTCCTCTAACACAGCACTCTGTATGGAGCATGTATATTCCCATCTCATTTTCTGGGATACACAACTGGGTAAGGTCCATTTTATACAGCTGCTTGTAAGATTTCTATATTGCTTTAAATTTTACATGTAAAATTTTACATTTACTAGTAAGAATAGACTCCAGAAAAATTGCACCTTGCCAAGCATTAGAAGAACATCAGTAGGAGAGGCAAAAAATTAAAATAAAAACCAAGGAGAGATTAGCAGCAAAACTGGAAAGAGCAAGAGGAATTTTAATGGCAGTTTCTGATGTGGCTTTCCTTTGGGCCAAAATCTTGATGGAGTGTTCTGGTTCCATTTGATCACGCTGTGCCTGTTAAGATTGCAGGCTAAGCTTGGGTGAATATTGTAAAATCTGAGTTTCACATATTCACAGAGAAAGGCAAAACCAGCTGATTTCTCCACCATGAGCACAGACAGATGTATTCAGAGATACAAATGCACGGTCATCTAGTTACTCTTGAGACAATTCAGTTATCTCTATAGTTTGGGATTAGATAAATATGAGGCCAGTACATTAACCTTAAAGTCTGAAAGATCTGCAGTGCACTTTAAACCACAAAAGACTTTTCACAGTCTCATGGAAACATAGTTAGTAGCACAGCATAAAGAAAAAGGGCAACACAAGCTATCTTTTCTTCTAGATCTGCATACTTGCTTTGTGTGCTGAATTATAAGGATGCTGGACAGCTTCTGCAATCAGTTTTACAAGGCATTTGGATAATACCATGCACAGGTAAGAATTCACAAGATGTGTAAAATATGTGTCCATTAGGCAGGCAATAGTTTGAAAACAGAGCCCTAAGTCATCAAAGTAGATAAAAGCTATGACTCATGTTAAAGCTTTACCGATCTACAGTTGAATTAACAGCTAGCAGGGGAAGGCTCTAGCATCTTGCCTTCCAATAGCTATCTGCACTATTAAACACATTACTTAGTGTGGCAAAGGAAGTCTAAAAATCATTCTCGTACTTTACATACAGCCAGAATTAAAAAATATTTCTTATTATGGGATTAAAATGGCTGATTTCAAGAGCCATTTTATAAATGGAAAGACAAGACAGTGTTTATTATTTTAATATCTAAGTTACTCTCTGACTTTAAGTTGCATAATTTATCTGTTCCTCCAACAAAAATTTTCAACTGATTTTTATTAGCCAAAACAATTTTCCAGGTTGAAAAATCAAATAAGAAAAATACACTGTAAGATACAGTTTCAAGCTATTTTTTCATTAAAGACTTTGCCCATGTTTAATAAACAAAAATGTCCTTAGGCAACCAAATCTCAGTAATATTTTGGCAAAACTTTTTTTCTTGGAAGCAGGCTCGATTTTGCCATAGAAATTGAAAAAAAAAATTCTCTTACATTAAATCCCAGAAAAGCTTTTGTTTGTTTGTTTGTTTGTTTGACAAAGGAACTGTTAAACGTGTTACTTTACACAGCTCAGTTCTCAACCTCTTTTGAAAAGAACATAAACTTTGCATGAACTAATCATCTACAAGCTGAACTTTTGAGCATTGCTACTGCTGCACTAAAACATAAAAAACGCGCATAAAATCCACTTAGTTTTCCCATGGAAATTAGATTGAGTGTAAATAAATTCTGTTATTTTTTAGCACAAGTAGTTTTCAGTGAAAAATTGTCTATAAATACATATGTTCATGTGAAGAAAATATGGCAAGAAGTGTTTTTTTTAAGAATACTTTGGTTGCTTTCCATTTTTTAATGGTTCCAAAGGAAGTCAAGTATCCTAATCTGTGATACTCACAAATACAAATTAGGTCACATGCAACAGGTGACAAGTTTTAATTGAATGTCTTCTGTCTGCAATTCTGACAAAAGGTGAATGGAAATAAATGAGTCTGGCAAGACAGCCCTGAGCCTTACAATACCCAATATCTCATTATTTTTAAACAGCTATCTATAAACTGATGCTGACAAGCCTTGAACCTTTTATTTCTGTTCAAGAAGAGGTGATTGTGCAGAAAGGGAAAAAAAAAAAAGAAAAAAAAAGAAAGAAAAACAGGACAGCTACTCTTTTGCATTAAACATGCAATTCCCATTATTATCTCTCAAATATTACAGAAGAATATCTTTAACATTTCACATAAGAACTAAAAAAAATAAAATGTTTATTTTCCAGAAGAGATGCACTCAGTTTCAGCTGCCTAGATTTGTTCTTTTGTAAGTTTTATTCTACCAGAACATCAATATAATTATGTTAGATTCATGCTGATTTTAAAGAGACAGAAATTAAAGAGCCACTAAATGAAGGCCTCAAATCCTCCACTTTGTTTTCTTCACTTTTCTGAAGTGATTAAAAGCCTTTGTTGCAGTAAAACAAGCATGTCTGTAAAGAGAGAAGGAAATGCAATTCAGAGCTAAGACTTGGAATACAGAAAACCCTAACATTTCTGATATGAAAACTACTATAATGTAATACTTCTTTCCACATTATCTGTATTACTAATATTCTGTAAGGAAGAAGTATAAAAGCTGCAAAAGATTTATGAATAACTAAGAAAATACTGTTGCTAATTCCACCATAAAATTTCATGTCAATGTGTCCATATGTCATAACCAAACTCTAAAATATTACATGCCTTTTTTTTTTAATTATAAATATGGCATCCTGGGACAAGATATTTAAACAAAGACAATGAATCATCAAGTAGCTACCACAGTTATTACTTCTATTGATTTAAATGTAGTTACACAAGATGCTGTCTTGTTTCAGAACTCAAAATGCAACCAGTTTAATGAGGAGGAGGTTGCAGAGTTGCCATTACTGCATCACACTTGCAATCACTACCTCAAAGTGACAAGAGCAGGCTGGAAAAGGCAGCTTGGCTGATGATTGAAGGAAAGAGTATGAAGGCCAGGAGACACATAGGTAAAAAAATAAGTTTAAGCAAGGCCTTACCAATGCTTGAAGGTCAAAAGCAGGCCTTCATTCTGGATTACACTGGCAAAACTTATAAAGAATTCAAGAGCTATGCTAGTGACAACTCTAATAGAAAAGAAGCCTAACTGAATTTCTGGACCATTTGCTGGAGACTCTCAAGAGAGATGGAAAGATCAAAATGAAATGCATTATAATAATCGGACTGTGAAGTACCACTACCATGAATCAAGATTTCAACATCCCTTTCAGATATAATAATGTACGGTTTCACAATATTTTAATTTTCACTATATTTTAGTTTGTGTCGAAACATTTACATAAAATCACATTAGTCCTGTTGGGACTGAAAAATAGCTTGCTTAGAATACGGTTTTCTATCTAGAAGTAATTTCATTTGACAGGAGCTGATAGAGAGAAAACTAACGGATCTCTGTCATCATACTAGATCTTTGAAAAAGATGTACATTCTGTTCAAATCCTGAAGTTCTTTACCTTAACAAACATTGCCTGAGTTTAGGCTTCTCTCATTTGTCTTTTATTACCCTTTTTTTTCCTTTTGGAACAAAACCTTTCTCATCTTTTGCAAGGAGCAGCCAGTCTCTCTGCACTGAACAGTAAAAGATTATGAGTAAAATTTAGTTTCTAAATTATGCACATCTGGCAATGCAAGAGAGAGTTATCTTCCATTTAAGGTGGCCTTATAGTGCTAGTTGAATTTAAATTGGTCTTAGTACAAAAACCTGTGTTCTCACAGAATTTCAGACTTTTCTAAGACTCTTCATGATTGTATCATTTTGACTTTTTTTTTTTTCTCGTAGCATACCCATAACATTATCTTTGCAATTCTTAACATTTATGTGTTGAGTAATTACGAGCTATACTTTTGGTGATGTACTACGTAATTCTTCCCTGATTTATTTATTTTTATTGTTTTGAATAATAAGAGATTGATTTGCAGAACTTTTTCAATTCTACACCTCATCTTTCATGCATCCCTGAAAGGTACAGCAGAATTCTGAACTTATTTTCTTTTTCTGTTGGCAAATGACATGGCTTTTCTATGCTTTGCAGAAGTTTTTGCTCCTGCCCACATACCACATCTTTCTGTTTCTTACAATTCTCTCTGCTACAGATCAAGTTTAGCAGTTGCCCATACAAGCTCATAAGAGTGAACGCCACATTTTGTGAAAGCAAGGAATTTGAAATTCTGTTTTCTACTACCTGACCAACTTTTCTCTCTTTCCGAGCAATTGCTTACTTTAAAATGGGAAACTTTATCTGGTACTTAGATAGAAAAAACAGTAATCTAAGTACGGGAAGGTACTGACATACCGTATCACAGCATCTTCCTGTGCAGCAATGCTCCTGGCACTGAATCTCAGTATTAATGCTGAAGAACAAACTGAAGCTTTTTGTTTGTTTGTTTCCAGAACAAGCTTTCTAGTGGGTTACTGTGATCACTGTTCAAACAATGAAACTAAAACTTAGTAAAATAACTGGCTAAATGGATATTAAATCAAGACATACAATAGTAAAATAAAGAAAAGAATATGAAATGTCAACACAGCAGAATTTCTTCCTATTTATATTATCTTGCAGTTTAAAGCATTATGTCAAGAGGCAGAAATAAAGAGGGAAGATATTTTCTCTGTATCCGTGAGATCCATGTGTGCATGACAGTTTCAGGAGGTTGCAGGTTAAAACATCCCAGTGTGTAGTGTACAGTTTAATGAGCACTAGGATAAATGCCATTAAGGAATTTAAATTTTTTTTTTCCTCAAAAAAGTTGGGTAGTAGAGTATGTAAAAAACCCTGATAATTTACTCACAAAATTGTATTCAGTAATCAATAGGAAAATAAATTCTTTAGACAAACCCTTTACAAACAGTATTCTGTAAATTCTCATCATGACAATAATAGCTTCAGGAAGTCCTGCTGGAGAATCACAAGAGACTTCCTCTTGCTATAATTCATCTGAAACTTTCTTATGTCCCCACCATTTCCCAGTATTAAGAGATGTAATTGATAAGACCTTGATCATCAGATTTCAGATCTTTACACAGAAGCTACAGACAACAAAGCAATTTTTAGTTCAGAATTCAAAAACTGGCTGCAAAGTTTCTGAAAGTTGGGGAAAATTAGGGTGTTATAATAGTGTTGTATTTCTTTGAGAACAGTGCTTTACCATAGTTCCTCATTTTGAAAATATATTTGTGTCTGCTCATACATTCTTGCATATATAAGAAGTGTTCAGTGTAGTGCCATTAAATCCCCAGTGTATGTTTCAGTAAAACTCATCTGATTTTGAATTCCTGAGTGATCCACTGCAAGTAGCCCCACCAGAATGGATTTCATAAATGGCTTGTACTGAGGCCAAGAATCTCATCCACAGAACTCTTCAGAAGAAATAAGTATTGGTAATTTATACTAAGTATGACAGCATACAAACATTTGCTCCAGCATTGTCCAGAGTACTCAGAATACTAAAGATATCACTGGAGGATCTGATTGAAAGGATATCATCAATTCAATTTGCTTTCCATTTTTAAACAGGTATTTGTATATTTAGGTAACATTACTGGAAAAAAAAAACAAACAAAAAAACATTTTCAAAGGGCACTTTGTCTTTCTTTAACCTTTCCCCTGTTATTCTATGGAGACCAGTATAAAGAAATTGTTCAATTATGAGATCTCAAACATGAAATTGAGTAGAAAGAAACAAAAATAAAATAATTCTTTTCAATCAAGTTTTGATGCTGAAATTGAATAAGGAGCAAAGTGAGAATATTGTTCCTAAGTTTTTTCATTTTATAAGAGAAATACACAGTCAAATCTAAACAGTATGTAAAGGTATTCAAATTGATGGAAAGTCCCAAATTAAAAGATACATATTATTTACACATATACTATATAGTATTTTTTGAATATTCTGACGTGTAGGTTTTTTTTTCTCCAATAAGGGCTGAAATATTCCTATGTATATATATCTTCATAAAAATCCTAAGACTGCATCAGGCTTTGACAGCTCAATCTTGAAAAGCATCAGGATGAATTTTTTAAATTCCTGTAATAGCTGCATATAATTTGCGTTTCATCTTGGTAAAATAATAGGGAAAGCAAAACAAACAAAACAAAAACATAACAAGAAGTTAAAACAGGCAGAGTTTTGTGGACCCAAAGGGGAAAAAAAAAAAAAAAAAAAAAAAAAGCCTAGGTAACTCCTCATTTTGGACATTAATTATTCTTCTGGACTACTAAATACTCAATCCATGCCCAGAGTGTAACTGCATACATTGCATACATCAGCTCATAGGTCCTACCAGCCTCATATCCTGCTACTGCCCAGCACTCCAGAGTGACAGGTTATTCTGGCTGAGGCTTCTACATCTTGTCTCAAGGTAACACGGGAGCAATTAATGGAAAGTTTATTAGTGAGACCAGTTAATTGATGCAACTGCTAGAAGCTCTCAGTACAGAAACATAATGGTTACCTTCACATATTGACTACTCTTTTGTAGTTAGCACTAGAAGTGGATCACAGTTAATGCAGAAAATCCCAGTTAAAAACATAATTATAATGTGCTTGGTGCTTTCCAGTCTTTTTGACTGACCATAATGTTAAGCGCAATTAATGCTATGAGATAAATTGATTTTGCTTTAATAAAACATAATAAATTCTGCCACAATTAGATGACACACTCTGATTATAAAATGCTTTGCTCTAAAATAGAAAACAGTGACGATTTTCTTCTAATCTCACAGGTAATACTCGCTCTTTTGGAAATGGGTTAATAAATTCTAGTTCTCTAAACCAGGCAGTCTGATTTACTGCAAACTTCCCCCATTACAGTTACAGTAGATGTCTATCAAATTGCTTATGAGAACAAATTTATGGAAAATATCCAAGAGTAATGCTTTGTTCTTATTACAATATATGAATATGTATGCAATTTTAGCCAGACTAAATGAACAAAACAAAGCAAAAAGAAAAGGAAAAAAAGGTCAACAAGCGGTGTCAGGAGAATTATTCTTTTCCAGAAGAAGAAACTCCTCGCTGTTAGAAATGCCTTTATACAAAAGATATTTGAGAAAAATATTTTTTGTCTAAATTGTAATGGCAAATGCTATGAAGAAAAAATGTAGAAAGCATGTAAGGGTACATTAACATAAATGACTAGGCAACATAATTATGTGAACAGTGGAGGAAAATAAGAGGATCATAAACATAAGAGGAAATAAAGCATAAAATTTCTTCATCTCTGGAAAATACATAATTATTATAAAAAAAAAGTTTTAAGTTGATAATTCCTGACAAGGATACCCTCTTTAAATTGGCATGTATTTAGCCTTCTGAATGCGGATCTCAATGGGAATATTTGCTGTGCGCAATGCAAAATACATGCATATTTTATTTATCTGCAGGCCATAAAAAGAATATTTACCAAACAGGAGTCTGAGCTCTTCTCACTCAATGCATTGCAAATCTAGCATAATTCTACTGAAGTCAGTAGATTTAGCCAGAGTTACTTCTAAGGAGAGAAAGGGCAAACAATTTATTTTCGTGGACTTGATATTTGTTCTGAACAGTATGCTCCTTTTTGAAGTTTTCTCTCCTATTTCTCTCTCAAAGTTCTCTTCTCCCCCATTAAAGCAGATATACATTGGATTCTTTCTTTCTTTCTTACTTTTTTTCGTTTAAACATGAAACTTACATTTCTACCTGAATTTTCTTCCTGTGATTTGTGTCATCCAGTTTAAAAGATACTATGGCTAAAACAAGAACAGAATTCACTGTAAGAAGACAGCCTTTTAGAAAATACCCTAAGTAAACAAACGCACAAATAGAAACCTAAAGAAGCATTTCAGATTATTTATAACTAGCACCCACAAAACAAATACGTACGATCCTCTCACAAGGATAGTTCTTGAGCAACATCACCGTGAAGCATACATACAAGTCAACCTGAAATTGTATTTGTGACAGACGCTGCAACGTTCAAGGAGAAAAAGTAAACCCTCTCAGTATGATGATGAGAACAGACTTACTGTACTAGCTCACCATAAAATTCAGCAATAATTGAATTGTATTTCATGTTCAGCAGAAACCCAAATTTTCAAGCAGAAAAGAGCCTTGGACAAATTATGACATAGCTTTTTCCACATCCTCCTACATTAAATATGTAGAACCTTCCATCTATTGTTGTAAATGTCCCCCCTGCTATAGTTGAGTTGGCCTTTTTTTTTTTTTTGACTGAAAATGTAATAGTTTTGAATTCTGAAGAATGCTGGTTTTTTGCCTTCAGAAGCAATCATTCCAACACAAGTTTTCCTAATATTATTTTGCTACTTGTACATTCAATTTCTGTTTTGTTTCAGATTTTTTTTTTATTATGCTTTACCTGTCAATATGGTCTATGAGCTAGTTTATATAAGATTTTCTGAACTGAAATAAGATTTGACTTGAAACATAGCTGTACATTTGGTATGATATGATACTCAAAACACTGAAATTCTTTCATCAAGAGAGGTCAATCACAGTTGAAAATATTCATGCAAGGTGGAAATGAGACACATGAAAAATATTTACTTGATATTTACATTATTGCCAAGCGTATCAGAAATGCTCTTGGCATAATCATCATACAGATTTAAGGCTTCTTTAGTTCCTTCGAAAGTCAGATTAAAAAACTAGAATCTATATCTAAAAGAGACATTCACTGGAATTTGTTTTTATTATCCATCCTTCTTTATGTGACCAAAGAAACCAAAAAAAGAAACACATATACCAGTTCTAACTGCATACAAAAGACAGTCAAATTGTTCATGTTCTTGAACAGATGAGTTCACTAGGTGCTATGCATTCACACAAAACACTGTAATTGCTGTCACCTCTGTGATCAGGAAAACAGGGAAAAGCTTAAAAGAAAAGGAAAGAGCACGATCTATACCATGCTGCAGGGAGTCCACGTCCCTTGTCCAGCTAGCTACCAAAGGCTGCTCACGCTTTGCACATCACAAAGTAACTTGAACAAATTACACTACATTGCCTAATGATTAATTGAAGACAAGTGTTAAAGTTCCCTACTCATTCTTTTATACCATCTTACATAGGAAATCTTCAATACAAATATAGGGAACAAAAGACATAAAGGTCTCAAGAGCTGTTGGCAAACAAAGACTGCGTGGTTCAGATTTCAGCGTTTCCCCTCACCCATTCCCCTAAAATCCAAAATTACTTCTATGATTGTCCTTCAAGCAAAACAAATCTGTTCCTCCTTCTTCCTCTTTTAGCTCTTTTTGACCCCACAGCTTTCTCTTTGGATCAGAATTTCCCTCAACAATAGGTTTTGTTTGTTCCAGAAGGTATTTTGATCCCAGGAGTCGATTTTGGATCCATTTTTAGATGTTCTAGTTATTTACTACCAATTTTAATCGGAACTACAAGAGTTCAGAATAATGGTATAAAAATATGCACAGAGTTTTCAACAAAAGAGCAGTGTTTATTACATTACTATAGTGACATAATAAGAAGATCTTGTCTATACTTTGAGAAGAAACTGATTGAAGTAATTCTTTCTTTCCTTCCTCTAAAGCTTAACTTAGTTAACCCATAGAAAAGAAAGGAAGCGACTGCTGAAGAACAAGTCTAAATGACCAGAAAAATTGTGTGTCAGTTATAGGAAAAGTCAATACATTTTCTGGGGATATGGTTTACTGCAAAAAATAAAAATAGAGAGTGATGAGGGTGGATCCCTTGATGAATCATTGAATCATTAAGGTTGGAAAAGAACTCTAAGATCATCTAGTCCAACTGTCCACCCACCACCAATATTTCCCCACTAAACCACGTCCCTTAGTACCACATCTATACATTTCTTGAACACCTCCAGGGGACAGTGACTCAACAGCAGCCTGTTCCAGTGCCTCACCATTCTTTCAGAGAAGATTTCCCTAATATTCAACCTGAGCCTCCCCCAGTACAACTTGAGGCCATTCCCTCTCATCCTACCACTTTTATCCAGGAGAAGAGGCCAACCCCCACCTTGCCACAATCTCCTTTCATGCAGTTAGAGAGAGCAATAAGGTCTCCCTCTGAGACTCCTTTTCTCCAGACTAAATAATCCCAGTTCCCTCAGACAATCTTCATAAGACTCAAGCTTCAGTCCCCTCACCAGCTTCTTTACCCTACTATGCACATGCTCCTGGGCCTCGATGTCTTTCTCGTAGTGAGATGTCCAAAACTGTACACAGTACTTTAAGTATGGCCTTACCAGAGCTGAGTACGGGGGAACAATCTCCTCCCTGGTCCTGCTGGCAGCACTACTTCTGATACAAGCCAGAATGCCATTGGCTTTCTTGATCACCTGGGCACACTGCTGGCTCATGTTCAGGTGAGCATCAGCCAACACCCCAGGTGCTTTTCCTCTGCATGGTCTTCCAGCCACTCTGCCCCAAGCCTGTAGCCTTGCATGGGATTGTTATAATCAAAGTGTAGGACCTGCCTTGTTTTCATTGAATTTCATCCCTTTGGCCTTCTAATGATCTCAATGGTCCTAACAACTGAAGTATTTTCGGATAGTGTTTCTTAAGGTTTTACATGTTTCCCATTTGTTGACATGGGAGATTTATGTGAACATCACACACCTTGGCATTGCTCAGAAGCATTTGTTTCATGAATTGAAGCAGGTTTTAGAAACTGTAACACAATTCATTTTTTACTGCCTTTTCCCCATCTTACAGTTATTTTCTACTTGTCATGCCATTTCGTCAGACGTTGTGGTACTCTGGATGGATACCTCTTTATTATTCTCTCCAGCTTGTGCCTTTCTTTTCAGATTGCTCAGTGATCTTCTTTTCAAACTATCCACAAAGAATAGAAGTAAACTTCCCTACTTTTTGTCAAGTTCATATCAAGTCTGTTGTTCTCTCAGTGATTTCTTGAAATCAAGTTGGCTTGCAGTTAAAGACTAGCATAATAGGAAACTTGGCCTTTAAATGCATCAACCTAGCATAGTTTCAGTGGTAGCTGGATTCCATTCTGTCTTTATTCAGACTGAAATTTATGACATTTTCTGAAGACCAAAATTGGTTTTAAATTCCACATCAAAAATTTCATGAAGTTCAAAGAAATTCAGAGCTTGAGTTCTCCAGTTTTGATAGCTACTTTCCTTATGTCCAGAGCTGTATGGTCCATTTTTTGTTTAAGGCCATTTTCATAAAGCAGCATTATAATATAGTTTTAGAAGAATCTCTACATGAACTTGATTTTTTAAAGTCATTAATTAAAAGTTACATAAATATGTAAGATAACGACAACTTAAAGATAAACCTTTTTCATATGCTTGTTTATTGTTTGTTTCATTGTATTATATTGCTTCTACTCTGAGATGTACTATAATCTTTGCAATATAGTATATTTGCTATACTTCACATTTCTTAAGCCAAGAAGCACACCATACCACCAAGCTGTATAATCCTTGTCAAAACTCCAGGCAGTTGGCAACTGTCACAGTGAACTGACTGCAGCTCCAAGTGCTGGATGCTATACTTTGCAGCTGGGGAAGTTCTTGAATCTTGTTTAAGAAAGAGAGGGTGCCATTTGTCTAGAGCAAACCCCACTGCCCACTGTGGCAGCATATGCATAAGAAAGGCTCTTTCTGCTGAATTTAAAGGGAAATAGAAACAAACTTTCTGTACACCATAAATGTACTTATAAAGAACAACCGACCAAACAGTTTAACTAATATGTATGTGAGGTCTGACGTATCGGTAATGAAATTGCATCTGTGCTGGTGGAGATAGAAAAGGGTTCAATGTCCATTAAGTGGACCAATGCAACTGATAAGTGAACAGGCTCTTCCTTATCCATTTCAGACTGCTGTTACTGAAATAAGCCATAATCAGATGTTTTCTAGATGGATCCTGTATGTGATTTATGTTATACATAATAAAATGGATGGTTCCAAAAGTATAATACCAAAACTGGTGAATACATATTATTTGATTTTTAAGACATGTAAAACTAAGTCAGAACAGAAAACAGAAGAGAAAACATATCTTATTACTTGTAATTGAACAACAGTCCATCCTGCCAATGGCAAAGATCAATGGCTGGCCTAGTAATTTCTCCACTGAGAATAGATAGACAGACAACTCCTGTACGTCTTTCTCATTCATCAACACATATTGCAAAAAATTGGGTGGATTATTCAGAGCAAATTTCAGTTCACATTATTAATGTGACTAACGCAACTAAAAACTTTTTTTCAGGAAAGTAAGCACTGCAAAGGAACAAAACTACTGTAAAGATATATTAAAAAAAAAATTAGTAAAAGAAGATCACTGAGTTTAAGGGAAAGTCTTCCCTCCCTTTTTACTTTCCAAGTTAAAGTGCTATCAAAGCTTTCAAAACAGAAGTTGCATACAAGATAAAAAAAAAAAATGGTGCTTTTATTCTATCCAAATACGGGGTTTTAACACAGTCTATGAAAAATTTGGTAAGTCTGTTTTTAAAGAGAAACTTTTCCGTCTCACTGTTTTCTTTATGAATAAGCAGATTACCTGTACAATCAGTGGTATTTCCACTCCACACACAAAAAGATCTGTTAATGAAATCAGGTATTTTTTTATACCATCTTGACAAACTGATGCCTGCAGTCCTTACTTGGAGAAAACTGACTGAAATTCCCTTGCCACTAAAATCCCAATTGCAGACATTTTGCAGCATGAATAATATTCAACATTTCCTCCTAATTAATGAAAGCAGTGTTACTGTCATTTATCTTTCTTTTTCATTGTTGTTTTTTCTCCTCAGTTACTTTTCCAGCAAAAAGCTTTGTGTTTTATTGTTAATAGTGATTAAAAAAGAAAAAAAAAAGACAAATCAATTACAGTTCTCTGTCAATCTGTATAGTTAACTTTTACTGTTTTAATTAAATGAAAAAATAGGTCTATTGTTTAAAGACATTAAAGAAGGCAATTCAAAACTTGAAGTAAATCCTTTTTGTTTTTTACTAAGGGGCAGAAATGCCTATAAAAGCAACGCAGGTCTCAATTTGAATTTCACAGCAGCTGTGAAACTTATAAAAAACATTGAAACAATTAGTAGGGCTAGCAAGAAGACAGAATCCTTAATGAAGATGGGAATCTAAAAACTGAATAGGAAAAATTCTGAAGTAGAGCCACCAACAAAAGGCCATACCAATTGTCAGTGATGGGGGGAAGATGAGTGGAACTGCACCACTTACTATCAAGACAAAGCTGATTCCAGTTCTATTCCTATTAGTCAGCAGAAATTTTGCCACTGAATTCAGCCAGAAAAGAAGAGTCTCTGTGTTTAAAAGAACATTGGGTCACATCCAGATCAAAAATAAATAAACACAGAGCCAGCAAATACTTATGCACCAGTTACAGCTCTGTATACTCCTGAAATAGGATTAATGAAGCCAGTGGTGGGCTGAACCTCTTTCAGGGATGTTACTATCTGCTACAACCAAATTTCCTCATTGATCAGGCTGTGATGGAACCTCAGAAGGGTTTCCTGAAAGTGAGCGCCAAGCATGTGATGGAGGAAAGGATGGTGCCCTACAGCAGCAACTACCATGCCACCGTGCTGCTTACCTTGTCACCTGGGCTAATCTCAACAAGACCAGCCACACACCACCTTCAAGTCACAGTGTAAGACTAACATTAGCGTTATAAGGCTGTATTTGTAAACTTCAGGAGGCAGTTGCCAAGTGAGGCTGCTTTTTACAACAAGGGCCATGTAAGGAGGAGTATGAGGACTGGAGGAGGGCCTGCAGCGGATCCTTCCTCTAGTCATGCAGAGCAGCCATTTAAACAGGACTAAAATGTGCATGCTTGCTGATTTGCAGAGTGTTCCCTTCATCACGAAGGAGCCACTGCTGTGCAAAGCACGAGGCAAGCTCAGCCTGCTTTCCTGACTGGCAGTTAGGGAAGCCAGTGTTTCCTTCAAAGTTAAGGCTGCTGCTTATGCAGCGTGAACAGAAATCTTTGAAGATTATTTTGCACTTCTCAGAGTACATTTCTTCCCTAACACTGACCTCTGACTGAAACTAAGCAGAAACTGCCCAGCCAGCATGAGTTACATTTCCAAGGTGAGTATGTTTAGGCATCAGTATATATATTACATTTGAAAATAAAAATACTCACTAGACCAAGCTGAAGAAGTCAAATTTTTTACTCTCATGCTAATTATATTTCTAATATTGAATTATTATCTTAGTTATATATTTAGCAATATATAGCAATATTGTGTATTATTAAAAAAAAATAAAAATCTTAAGAATACTGAATTTCAGCAAAATAAGTATTTGTTGTAAATGGGATTTGATGCACAACTGAAATTGAATAATGGGATTTTTCATCAAAATCCATTTTCTAATACCGGCCAAACTGGGAGTGCTGAGCAATTTTTAAACTGCACAGTGATTCAACATTACTTTGCTTTTTTTGTGTTCAACAGGGGCTCAAGCAGCAAGCAAAGCTGGGCCAGTATGCTGCTTACGCAGTCCCCCCTTTCAAACATCCTCAGGACCAGGGGGATCACCAAAGAAGCCAGCCTAGGAACAACATAAAACATGATCACTCTTCTGGCGTTCCCTAAATGCTCTAGGTAGCTGTCGCTTTATCCTGTGTACACCACGTTCCATTACTGCCCAACCTAATAAAGACTTCTGTCACAGCGAAAGCTTTTCATCTTCAGAGCTCCTTTCTCTGCTCCTGATAAGGCTGCCAACTCTACTCTCTGTAAATGAGCTCATGCGAACACTTTATTTTCGGCTTGTGGAAACAAAAAGGGCCACTGCTCAGCTTCAGAGCTTGAGGGGGTGGTTTTCTATCTTCAAAGCATGACCAAGGCGTTTGAAAGGGATTAAAATTAAACTGGTGAGCTTAGCCTGAAATAAGAAACTCGAAGCAGGACCTCTGCACTAACCAACCCTGCTTTTTCTTTAAGAAGTTCACAAGTCCCTTAAAAATTGTCATTTAAAATCATTTGTATTTGTATACTCTTATGCCTCTGGCAACTGCTTGGATAAACCAGCTACCCATGTTACTATTAAGAGGTGCATGTAAATGAGCACTTCACTCACAGGACAGATGCTTATCCCACTGCACTGCAGTCAGTCCAAAAACACAGGAATCACAGCTTCTGTTTCCTTATCCAAACAGCAAATAAATTAAGATATTTTGTAATCGGTGACATACATTTGCACTTCTGTACAGAACCACTTGGGTCAAGCATGAACTGACTCATTTCATTCACTGACATCCTACACAGCAAGTCAGCATCCAATTCCTAGCACTGTGTGTTGAGCAATAAGGAAACAAGAAAGAAAACTTGAAGAAAACAAGAAAGAAAAGTTCTCCTACTGCTCATAGTTTTCTGTACAATAAATTTATTTCAGTAGATAGTTGCTTACTATTTAGAGACCAAATGAAACTGTTATACTTTTTAAAGTTTACATAAATCTGTCTTTACGAACAAGGAAAATTAACTGTTCATCTCCTAAACTACTTTGCTTCCAGATCTCAGCTATATTTCTTCAAGGCACTGGAAATCTATCCTTGCCATATTATTACAAGTGGTATTACTATTTCTAGACTCATCGTCTTCAGAGACAGAAAACTGCTTTCCACTGCTATACATTGTATGTTTGGAGCATTTCTATAAAGCAAATTCCCCGAGTTGAAGCGTTTTAATGGTAGAGTTTGAACACAAACTTAACAACATACAAGCAAAGCAAAACTGTCTTTCCTAACCCAAAAGCTGCTGATGTAATTTCAGTATGTACTGGAGTCTTGTGTGTCTTAAAGCTGTCCTAAGACAGAGGCAGAAGGTTACCCAGCAATGACTGACGAAAAAGAGAATCTCCATGCCAAAATTGCAGCAAATTTCTGGTTCATATATTTTAAAGAAGAAAAGTGAAATGCAGCCTTTCCTCTAAGACACTTCTTAGATATAGAAAGGATCAGAAATAGCTATGTTCAAAGATACTACAAAACACTAAAAGAAAATATTAGGATGAAACAGTCCAAGGCTGAGCATCGAAGGGAATCTGAAAAAGAAGCTGGACAGAGAATGGTGTCCTACATCCAATGAATGAATGAATGAATGAATGAATAAATAAATAAATAAATAAATGAATAAATAAGGGTTTTTTGGAGATGGCTTGTTTAGTTTTAAAAGAACTAAGTTCTGAGATCACAGTCAATAGCCAAGCCAGCTGTTAGCAATTGCCTCCAGCAAGCATCAAGCTTTCTGTAGTAGCCATGATGTACACGCACACCTGACAAGTGGAATCTCCTCTAACCACCAAACTAGGGAGGCCTTGCTTTTAGCCCCAACCTCATCTTTGCCCCGCAGCCTAAGCTACTTGATATTCAAGAGTAACAATGCAGTAAAGCACTGGAAATAGCCTGGCTTCCCTGGAGACATTGTCATGAATGTTACTCATCTATGAGTGAGTCCAAAGTGGCTGTAACTATGGGAGGACAGAGACTGTGAACATTTTGCACAGCTGTAAAAAAAGTAACAATTGCCACAATTAAATCAGTCAGCAAAACTGAAAGTCACACAGAAACAACACATTTTCTCAATTTAACATTTCAAAGCTTAATTTAAAATCTGACTGATGCTAACTTCTATAAGTATGTCCTACGCAAAACAGCTTCTGCATACCAAAAGATAACTACATATTGCTGTTCACCATGCTGTGTTCATGGCACAGCATTGGTCTGATCCTGCTTTTGCTACTCACAACAAGTTTTAGAAGCCTATTAACTCCAAAGGCACAGGACTATGCCACTAAGACTTAGCAGGCCCTATTCATACTCTCACAGCATCTACATAATACGTAATAAGTTGTATTATTAAGAGTAAGGGTCTCTGGCCACCCTGGCCCAGTTATTAATCTGTTGCTATTAACATGGAGAGTCTATAATGCAGGCTGGATCCAAAAACCATTAGTACTAACTAATTGCAATTGACTAATTGATGGCAAGTGACTGATCTTAATCATGTGGAGGGACCTCGAGACCTTCTCTGATTTCAGAAGAGAGAAACTTTTGCCTCTCCTAAAAGAGGTTCCACATAATATGTAACCGTTAGCTTAGCTCAAGTATATTTATACCACATACTGCCATTTTGAATCAACATGCTGTAGGCTATTCACCTGAGGCTGTTACATCTCTCTTTGTGGATAATGTAACTGAAGCTGAAAACAAAATTCTAAATCAATATTTGTTCTGCTCTGCCTCAAAGTAACTATCTTCCAAATGCTATTTTGGATGCTTAAAAGCCTATAGTTATCATCTCTTTAGTTACCATTGGTAGCAGTGATGATGTACCATCTGAACATTTGTGTCTAAATCAACTCTTTATTTTTAAAAGGAAATGTAAACTGACTTTGTCTGCTCCCTGACATTTACATTTTTAAAATAAAAATATTGCAAGCTTAACCCAAGTCAATTATTGTTCTTTCTTACTATTCTCTCTCATTTTTAATCACGGAAAGGTACATCACAAAGGGAAAGCAACTGCACTCCAGAGTTTTTTCTATTTCCACGTGTCTTTTTCCTCCAAGCAGAAATTATTTCATCATTCTCCATTCTAGAGAATTTGTGGGTTTTTTTTGTTTGTTTGTTTGTTTTTTAAATTAATGTGGTACACACTACTGGTTCCCTCTGCAGCTAATGGTAGGTGAGAGCATTTAATAGCTTGTTAGGTAGGACAGTTAAAAACCACCTACAAGAAAACACCTTTTTGGATAAGACACACAAAAGCTCCACCATTCATTCATGGTGATGAGCTTTGAAACGCTCCTTAATGAGCATACAGACATTAGGGAAAACCTAAACAGAGTTTGAGTGCTCCATCAAAAATTTTGACCTAGGGCCACTGAGTGCTTAGTGTTATGATAACTCTTAAGCAAAGACTGAAACACTTGAAGAGAAGAAATTCCTACCTATCAGAACAGAGGAAGCAGCTCTGTCTTCTAAAAAAGCCCACACAATTTTAAATAGAAGATTAGCAGAAAGCAGATGGCGTTGGGAAACAACACAAAACAAATTCTGTAGTTAACTGAAATGAATTTGAATGGTAAATGTAGGATGTTGCCTGTCTAGTCGAATCCTTTCTTCTTTGGTTTGCATTTGTAAGAGACTTTGCTGACTATCTTAACCACTTTGTATCATCCAGTAAAATGCAGAGAAAGAGAAAACAGAACTCTCCAAGGCCAGCAGCTGAATTTGGGTCAAACTGAAAAAAATGGTTTATTGACCTTTGCTCCCTGTCTGCTGAAGCTTTGTACTTGGATGGATATATCTCTACTGAATTACTAACAGTCATGTTTCTCTGTCTCAAAAACCAAATGGCCATTACTTGGAATAGTATATACTGAGAAGCGTACTGCTTGTAAAAACATAAGAGAATCACTATCTATATTCTGACTCAAGCATTTTAAGTCACATATATATTTAATAAGAGTATTTACTCTGTAACCCTGATAATGATAGTTCTGAAATATCCCTCCTATGCCTAGCTTCCTTTAAAAAATTACTGCACTTATCTAGAAAAAAAACCTTTCTGTTTTTTATCCCTCAACTGCTATAGTTCTTAAAAGTCTTCCATATTTTCAGCTATTATCCCTTTCTTGCAAAGAGCCCACTTAATAATGTTCACTCTAACAACCTCATTTATTTTCCAGAAAATTAACTCAGTTTCAACCCTGATTAATGATTTCATCTAAATGAATCAAATTAAAAATTGAAAATTATATTTCAAAAGCCAAAGAAAAAAAAATTGACCATTTCCCGCTAACAAATGATCCTTTCAAATATTAAAAGATGACCATGAAGAGTGCGTGATAGTAATGAAATCTAACTGGGGCCTTATCTGGAGTTCATGGAGGGGGAAAAAAGAAAAAAAAAAAACCTTTCTGCATTAACACTCAAGTCTCTTGGGATACCAAACTGACTTCCACTTAGTCTTTGCCTGTAATCAGCATACCAAAATAATATGAGAATTTCAATGTTAATTAAACTGGTAGGGTTGGAGATGCACCAATACTGAAGGGGGATTAGGAAAGCACACAGTACCAATAACCACACCTGCAAACAAATCCTAATTGGTAAGAATGATTTAACCTTCCCCAGAGTGCTAATACCTAGTCATGGGCTGAATAAGAGGGAAGAATTTTTACTTACTAAAAAATAATAATAATAAAAAAAAAATCCCCTCCAAAAACAGCTGTAATAACTTAAGGAAAGCTGGTTATACTGATTATCACTTATATTGCCTCATAAGAAATGAGAAATCTAGCCCACAAGACTCTTGATTTGCTTACCTTGGTTTGCTTAAGACTTAGACTCCAAATGGGCTGGGAAAGAACTGCAAAGTTTTGTTTCCTTCATCTAAATGACAACACCCAGCTCTCCACTTAAAAAGACACTAAATTAATATGGAGTACAATTGTCCTGGTAGCTTTCTCTTGTAAATATCAAGAAAACCATGATGAAAAACATATTTCAGTATTAATCCTCACTGAGAAGTTGGAAAAAATTCGCTGTGTATCAAACGGTGTTCTAGCAATTCAGAGATTTGGCTTTCACTAATTTCTGTGAAATGAATACCCACCTTGGCCTTCCCTGGTGTATTATCAAGTGATGAGCAAATTATTTTGAGTAACTTTTCAATTACTCTCTTATGTATAGCACAAATGCCATATAGTCAGCCAGCCATCATGTACAGTTCAAGGAGCAGATAGTACACCCTGCAAAGTCTGCAACTGTAAAAAAAACCAGTGGCATTCCACTGTGCTTCCTTAGAGCTCCAGCTCAGTAGAGGAGCAGCAATTTCAATCTTTGGTCAGAAAAAAGGGAATCATTTCTTGAGCTCCACAGATCTCATGGGTATAGAAATCTCCACTGATCACTGTTGGTGTATTCTAGAAGCTTTATCCACGCATATAAGTGATTTACGTTTGTTTCCACAAAGTGAACAGTCTTTTTGGAGGCATTTTCTATGAATTTTTGCCTACCAAGAACAATTCCGTATTCTGTATGTACCTAAATATTGCTTTTAGTATCCTAACCACCATATAAGTCTCCTTTTCAACCTATGACTTTTTTTCATCACCAACTGGTAGCTCTTTCCCCTTCACAGTTTTCCAGCCTTGCATCTCCTGTATCTGCCTTCTTCTCCTTACATCTACCTTTGGATACACAAAACTTCACTCTTCCTTTTGGTGCACCTTTAACACCCTGAGCAGCTGCATTAGCCTACTGTGTTATCTTACTACATCAGAAAAAATAAAGCCCACTCCCATGATCTTACAAACATGAATAAACACCAGCTTTGCAAATAATCCATTGCCCAGGCCAAAAAAATCCTGCAACAACTGAAAACATTCTGTTTTAAGGTGAGATAACAAAACAAAAACAAAACACAACACCATATAATATCTTCATTTTAAAAGGCCTACGGAAATGTTTCTCCACATTTTTGTTTCCTACTACAAATGAGCACCCACATCCCCCCTGACCTATGGGACAAGTTTTCCTGTGGCTGCCACCATCCAACAGATAACTACATGGCCATTTAGAAGCCAACCAGCTGGCATTCCTGAACCATACTAACTAGTGCCTTTGAACTGCTTTTGCTGAACAACCAAAAAATATATTTTATGCAGAAAGCTAAAAACAGACATAAATATGCAGAATTTTTGCTGAATCTGTTACATAGATAACCATAATACATTTCTTACTGGGTACCTTGCTATCAGCAGTCCAAGAGACAAGATCTACTGAATGCTACCCAGACCTGGATTTCACATCACAGCAGAGGACCTGCTTCACAGCCTGCATCTGCACAGCTCAAAGGACAAAAGCCAACCTTAGCGCTTTCTTTTGTTTTGGTTTTGACTTTACTTCAAATATTGCTGAAAACTTTGTTGGTTTTTTTTTTTTTTCTTTTAATCTTTACAGTATATGCTTTTATTTATATAGTGTCAAGTAGTAAATCAAACTTCATGGAGTTACCACTCATCCGGCAACAGAAATAAAACTTTAAGTGAGGGCTCAAACAAAACAAGTCATGTCAGCTACTTGAAGAAATACAGCTGTAACTCAACAGGTGTACAACTAAAGCAGCCTTAGGAAATAAACAAATCATATAAGCTACAAACTTTCTACCATGAATTACGATCTCTCAGCAATCTATCAATGCAGAAACAGAACATACAAAATTACAATTGAATTAAAAATATCAACGACATTAACTGTATTTTAAAATAAGTATATGTTTGGGAAACAGAACTTGGAAACCATCTGCCATGATGTTTCAGGATCAGAATCTCTGAATTTTAAATAAAATATGGCTTGTAGGTAAAATAAATAGCATAAATATGTTAGATGATATTTATATATAGATGCTGTCTACTACTGTGGATAGAACTGTTCTTTGTGCATATAATTAAATCATTCATAGAGAGAAACTATCACTATTAATATGTGTATTATGCTGTGTGGAAATAAGGTGTATGAATTCTTACTCATTTTAAAACATGTTTTCATCACTAATCACATTAAATGGGCCAACACTGTTTCGCAAACTTGAAGCAATTTCTCTGGGCACAGCAAGAAGCTCATGCTTTGACAGTCACCAGTCCCTCTGTAGTCCCACCAATTCATGCTGAACCAGATGGTTTTATAAAAAAATGTCTTTTTTTTTTTTTAAATACATGAAAAAAAAAGCATTTTATTCACAACTTTTATTCTTTAGAATAGGTGAAACTTTGAAAAAAGAGAAAATCAGCTTCTGGAGCTGGCAAAATTTTCTCTGATGAGAAATTTTTTATCCTGAACGTATCTTATCTTAACTAATCAGACTTATCTTAAGTTTGTTTAAGTTTGTAGGACTAAAAAAAATCATCAAACTGAGAAACAAAGGCCCCTGGTTACTACCAATCCCATATTTATATTCATATTTATATTCAGAGTCATTCTGTAAGCAACACATCCTGGCTATGCATCTGTAGTACTTTATCTGCTTGGAATCTGCTAGTAGAATTTGTATATATTTTTTTTTTTTCTAACTTAAGGGTTTTACTAATATTTTGTCTCTAAGTCAAGGGCTTCACTAAAAGGTCACAAAAATACCTCATTTTTTATCTACAAGAACACTGAAAAACTCTATGTTCAAATGACCGTGGCCAGACCTATGCTTCTTCCAGAGCAGATGCCTCTCTGAAGCACCATCTCTGAATTTCCTTGAAGTCTACAGAAACGAAATGGTGAAGGAATAAACAAAAGCCTTTGCTTCATCCTTGGGAGATGAAATCAGTATGACACAAACTGGTACAGCACTAAAATTGCTGCTATCTATATAATAGCATGAAAGTTGACTTTAGTTTATTTGTTTTTCCTCACTCTTTCTAGATAGAAGTCTAAAGTTAGGAATAGGAAGAGATATAAAGCACCTGAAACCAAATTCACATCAGTAGTATAAAACAAATCAGGGAGTAGTAATAAATGTCACAGCTGTAGCAGCAAAGGCGAGTCACTGTTTTTTCTCATACTTAAAGTGAAATACCTAGCTGTTATCTTTGTGCCTGCAGAGCCTCCCTATTGTAGATTCAATAATACAAGAGGCTTCTTATCAGCAGCCAGGGTGACTGATTGGAGCTGTGATATGTTTAGACAATGCACTGTATTTAACTGAATTTACAGATGCCCCAACTCAGACCACAGTAGTAAACGCCAGAGACTAATAGGAAATTAAACATGTACAATGGACTAACTCCATTTGCTCTCACACGCTGTAATGTGTTTAGTTAACTTACTCATAGTCACACTTTATCTTTTTCTCCATGGATTCACTGGGATATGTTTCAAATTGGTCACAGATTAAATCTTTCTTTCAATTTTTTTTTTTCCACTATTTTATTGCTGCTTTTCCTTATTATTTGCCACACTTTCCTTTGTGCAGATAAGCTAAACACGATGACCCCAGGTACACTCCGCCAACCCAATTATCAGATAGTCAGGACGTAAAGCAAGGGTACAGAAGACTCTATAATATTAATATTAATATAACATGAGAGGAACAAAATCAACCATTTATCTGAAAGAAATGCTTTATTTAGTTCATTTGAAATTTAAATGTGAATTTTAATGTACCTGGTAAGTAACAAAAAGCAAACGAGTGAGACAGTGAGTGTACAGTGAACACATGCACATATCTAACTTGAGCAGGTCACTAGGGATATGTTTTAAACTGATAGTTATTGAGTATCTTTTTTAATGAAAATGGTACCTAATAACTTAATGAACTACTGTGAAAAGCAGTCTTCACACAACTTCTGAATCTGCTTCCCCATTACATATAGGAGTAATGTCTCTTTAGATAAATCCCAGTATTGTTCTACCTGAAACTCTTGAAGAAAAAATAATTGAAAAAGAAATTCCTCATTAATATATGAATCAGAGAGTGAAAACTCTCTGCACTCAGTAAAACTAAATGTTTGTACTATAACAGACAAAATATACCAAAAGCTATATGCACCCTCACAGCTACAAACACATACTTTCTACATCTTGAGCTTCTCTATTTACTATTTCTAAAATAAATACATAAATAAATAACAGATATTGTTTATATAAAAACCCTAGGCCTGAGAAGAAAACAAACAAACAAACAAAAAGCAGAACATACAAAAAGCTTCCAAACACATACACAAGGACACAGCAACAGCGCTCAAACCTTTTTTTCCAAGCTTCTGCCTGACCTCAATACATTTTGGGCCAAATCCTGCATCAGGTAGCCTGGCAGATTTAGAGCACTTGCAGAAGAAAGGACGGGAACTTGCACTAGGTAGGTTAAACTGCAGACTACATCTTATCAACAGAGAATTACAGAATATATGAAAAAATATTCACTCACTCTCCAAATATTATCTGCATAACGACATTAATTACTTGCATGGTTATCTTGAAAGAATCAGTTATTAGGTCTCTGATGGAAACAACATATCAGGGTGAATAATTTTCAGTTTGATAAAATAAGGGAAATCCCAGGTTTCTAATTCAGAAAATGTTAATACAAAAATATATTTCTAGGCTCTGCTTTTTATCGGATGTTATGAAAAAGAACATAAGATATTAGCATTAGGCTTTACCTAATTTTTGCCTGTCCTATTGAGATTTTTATCTACATTCATTCCTTAGTGTATATCCATTATCCACATGGAAATTAATTAGTAAAATTAGTAGTTTTCTAACAGTGTTCCCTTGATGCAATATTTGCCATTGTGGAGACTTGCCTTTTAAAAGATGAATTCTTATTGATTTTTCCTCCTAGAAACCAATTTTTTTAAATTCTCAGGTAACAGTTTACTAACGTAAAGACTAATTAATCACTCATCATCCAAGCTCCACAGAAATATTTTTTTAAACTAGTGGGCAGTACAACAAATGTTACTTTTCCTAATTAGATCTGATAACTTTCTGCAGAAGAAGACATGGATAAATCTTTGACGAATCTTTAATTACGAGGATGAAATATTTATTCTTTTAATATGAATCTAGAAATACAGTGAAATTGTGTTTGCATCTTTTATCAATTTAAATAATATCTTGCTTTAAAGCTTTTGTCTTAAGAAGAGACAGGCTGAAAAATTTGTTGTACTTACAATAAATTTCTGCCTGCCATGGTCTATATAGTAACAGTAAATATTTAATACTGCCATTTAGATCGTGGTGGCTTCCTGAACACATAATCTCCAATATCCTGACAGACATGCTAAGTGTCCACTTTATAAACCATAAAGAAAACTACTGGTGAAGTTGAGGGTTTCTGTAATCTTCCAGCTATGAAACCACTGACCTTTCACACACAGGACTGAAATAAGTGAGTCCTCGAGTCCTGTTCTCTGTACTGGTAAGGAACCATAGAGGTAGATAACTTGTTTTGCCAACTCATACTGAGAGACAAGACAGTTTTCTCAATGGTATGCAAGAGGTACTAATAGACCAAAAGCCACTACTGCAAGTGTACCAAGAGAAGACAACAGGCGTTTTGACCTGGGTGTGCATATACATACATAAAGAATTGAATACATCAATTCTGAATGTATTCAGAAGGCTGAAATCACACCACATGGTGTACATGGAACTACACCCCACTGGAGAAATCTGTAGAAAGAGACATAAGGCACATGCTTTGTGCTGTAAATAAATCATCAAAATACATCTAGAAAAATAAAGATAAAAATACTAAATATGGTCTGTGTATCATCATCATACTACCAACAGGGTACCATGATAGACCTTCTCTTGTTGAAAGTGCCACAGACATAGAATGGAGAGCATGAATGATCACAGGAACACACTGGCAAAACCAACAAAGCCAATGAAAAATACCATGCGAATTAATGGGCTTGTGAGAGCCTATAAATAACTAACAAAACTAGCAGTGCTTCCGAATGGCTGTCTCCCCACTCATTCTTACTATATGTTGCATAGATGCATCGTATGTGGTATACTGTGTCTTTGTCTTCACTTTCATTATACTATTTAGACTGAGTAGATACAAATGTATTATCAAGAGGGAGTTATCTGTGTCGTATGCGCTGGAGTTTTAAGAGAAGGCCATATTGATAGCAGCACGGTGTGGTTTGTATTTATGCTTATCTGACTACAGTGTAATTGAATTCAAAATTCCAATACAAAAAGCTAACTAAAGATGCCCAAATTATTAAGAGGTAAAAGGACCGGACATATGAAGGAATACAACACTATGTTGACTTCTTTCATAAAGTTAGAATTTGTAAAGTCAGACTTGTTGAAAATACCTTTCAGGATGCTACAGTACACTATGAACAGGTTCATCCTGTACCCAGCAGCTTGGTGACAGCATTGCCAGTTCCAACAATGAGGCCCTTTGTTTAGAAGTACTCTGAAGTGAAAAGCTAATTTCTCAGCTCAATTATAAAATCAGTGGAGCAATGCTCCATTTCTCCACATTACATATCATTTTGACAAATAGAATTTGGTGCAAATCTTTTATGTTTGGGGAAAATAAGCGTTCCAGCTTGCAGAACAATTTTATTCTAGATAAAGAATTGGTATTAAAATTAGTTCTTCACTTTTTGCTACTTTAGACTGATTCTATTTAAATACATTTAAATCAGCCTACCTGGGAGTGTAGGACATTCTTTGCTAGTTGTGTTATCATTACCTACACAAGACTAAAGAAAACTGTCACGAGCATAGCAGACCAAAAATCATTTACACCATACAGGATGCCTTCATCTGTGCACTTTGTTACTCTATCTGAAAACCTTAGTTCCAAAATTGCATAACCATCCCCAGGTTTAGATTTCAAAGGCAAGAAGTCAGAAGTAAGAAAATACCAGAACTTCTGACAGTTCATTCAACCTTAATTTCTCTTGCCTCAGTCCTCTAGAGCAGCAAAAGATGCAGCAAGCCCACAGCAAAGAACAGTTTGCATGGATTTAAAGGCTATAACATCGGGTAATCTTGAGTTGGGGTGGACAAAAGCTGTGCAGTAACCTTATATGTATGTATACAAAAATACATACATAAATAACACTCCTCGACTCTGTAAATGAATATCCTTTTTCGGAGTGCTTCTACTGGCTTTTACAGATACAATCATTCTGATGCACTTTTGAACCTGAAAAAGAAGTATTTGCAAGTGCAGTTTTGCTCTTCCATATGCTTTGCTAGAAGCACTTCTGTTTCTGAGCAGCACCACTGATTGCTTCTGGAGGATCCCTACCCTCCTTAGCTGCTTCAAGTAGAAGCAGGAGACAGCTCACAGGGCCAGGAACAGCCAGGCCCGTTTGTCTTCCCTCATTTCCATGCTGTGTGAGCTCACACCCCAGCAACCACTGCACCAATTCCAGTGGTCAATCTGGGGGATAAGAAGAAGGTTTTGCCTGTTTTCTCTCTTCTTACCCCAAGGAAACGTCTGTGGGCATTTGACCAAATCATTACTCTCAATCCAGTGTGAGCTGGTTTGTAAGTTTGAATCTGTGTTGAGAGAAGAAAGCTTGGTTCTCTCTCCCTCCCAACTGCAGGGCCACAGCAACTCCATAATTATTTATTGTATTGTCAAGCTGACAACATTTTCATGAGGAATGAAAGCAAAAGAAGGATAAAGGCAATTTTTCACTATTTATATTCCGGCATAGGCTGAGTGGAATTTTACAAGACACAGCATAAACACTTCTTTGCCCATACACAGAATCTTTTGCCAAATAACAATCCTGCTACAAATAACAAAAATGGAAAAGCTTATCAAATGAAATGTTGCAAGATTATTAGGTAAATAAAAGGTGTTTTTTCACTCTTTAAAGGCAGGATTCTTACAAGCTCTGGTTTGTGTTCTCTGCTGCCACAGAAGTAAAAAAAAATACACAGTATTTATTACTAGGAAGAGATTCCTAGTGCTGACATCTGAAAACAAAAAATTCCTTCCCAACAGAAGACATAATCTAGGATCAAGACTAATGGAAAGATATTCCAAGAGCTCAGCGGGCACTTTGCAATTTCAATCAGAAAAATGATCTTACAAAGAATTCTTCAGGTTTATATGAATTCTAGGGAGAGTTTGTGAGTTTGAGAGTTTGATTTTCATACTGCCCACCTGGAATTTGAAGCTGTCACAAGAAAGGGACAGAAGACCGTGCATTTCAATCATATTTCTCACAGCTGAGGGGTGAGCTTTCCGTTGTGATGCTTCTTCAGAGGACCTAAAGACTAAAACGCTGGGATAGACAAGCTGACTGAGCTGGTTCTAATCAACACCAGGCAATGTCAAAATTACTTCAGCTAAATGGTGTACTTCATGAAAAATCTAAGTGCAAGCCTGGAAAAGGATGATCCAAGTGGGAAAAGGGACTGAGAGGAAGAATTATAATACAAACTTGAGGATTGTTTTTACCACTAGCTACTCTGTATGGAAAGATAACAAAGATTTTGTCCAAATGTTACCATTTTACTCTCAGTTGAATTCATCCTGAGGTATAAGATTTCCACTAATACAACCAAAAAGACGGTTTGCCTTACCAGCCGCATCTGATGTCCAAATAACATTCACTTTTTGGCCTTAAACAAAACTTCCAGTAGCACCTACAAGGGGCAACATTTTCTGCTAGAAAGGAGATTTTGAAAAATACATTTAAGAGCTTTTCTTTTTCTTTCAGATTCAGCAACATAAACAAATGACATGCACAATAATACTACCAGTTCGCAGAATTATGCCGTGTTACTGCCAAATAATTTCCCTTATTCTTCCTTTGTAAACAATTTGATTTAAGGATATTCAGACTTCTAAAGATGTTTAAGTTATTTAAGGGTAAAGGTCGGCTTTTCACACTTGAATAATTAATGCAATATGAATCAATAACCTCTCTTATGGCCAGGTTTTTTTTTAGCTTACACTATTTCATATCAAATTACAAAAAGTGCGACTTCTTGCATTACTACTACAGCGAAATATCACTTACAAGCTTTTCAAGCCCACGTTGTCTATGTTGCACTAAATGTGAAAATTGTCTCCCTGATTCTGCACCATGCTTTACAAAAAAAACACACCATTCGCAGATCAAAGGGAGACGATTTATGCTTTCATCCCAGCTGACGGACGATTAAATTAAAACAGATCAGCAGTACAGTGCATGGGCAGGTGGCTTTAGCTGCCACTGTCGGCCTCAGAGCGATTAAATTGCGGTGGAGATGGAGGGCCTTCCGCTCTCATTCCCGCACTTACAGATCAAACGGTGACAAATGAGATGTTACTGCTCTTGTAAAGCAAGGCTACAATCTGTCAAAATCCAACATAATTTGTGACCCTACGTGACATCCTCTTTCTCTTTTTTTTGACATTTGAATACAGTGATTGTACTGGAGTCAAGTCCATTTAAGCGAATATAGTCAATTCTATCTAAAGGAATATAGCCTGTTAGCTCCAACATGGTAGCTGAATATATATCTGGTTAGTACTTCAGCGACCCTTTGTGTTAAGTGCATACCATTAACAATGAATTCTGATTTTTCCAAGTTATATAATTTGATATCTTGACAGCTCAGACACTTAAAGCACCACTATTTGTTTTAAATGGCTTTATTTTATTGTTTAAATGTCAGTATCAAAATAAAGTAATGCATACAGCCTTGTCAGTTCCAGTGCAGTGGGAAGTGTTCCTGTGAGGAAGAAAAGGCCTTGAGAGAGTTTGTTCTAAAAATGGACTAAAAAGTCAATTATGTCTTTTGCTGCATCCTCAAATGACTTGCAAAATTTTATTTATACTCGGTCTTTTGTTTAATGTTTGAGCTCATCAAGGCGCTGAGGAAAGATGCATAATTGGATGGCAGCATCTTAAAGAAATGTGTACACAAACAAAAACCTCAAAGTAAACAGAAAAGTAACTTCATTTGTAGTATTTTTAAAACTTTTCTGCAGATTGACATAAATTGCCACAGCATCTCTCAGAAGATCAAAAGTATGAACTGAACTCTGTCTTGAAGGACAAACCAACATGGCCTTTTTGTATGCCAATGAAAATCTGATTTGGAGAATGACTGCAATAATTGAATAAATTCCTGTTTTCTTATTTTTCTTTTAAGGAAAAAAGTAAAGTTCACAACACTGCAAGGTTGTTAGTTTTTATCCATTCCTCTTTCCAGTAACTTTGGGGTTAACAAGTTCTTTTTCACTGCAGCCAAGAATTTACAGCATTTATCGTTCTCTTAACATTTTAAGGTGGGCAGTTTAGCTATCTGCCACAAAGAAGTCAAAGATCTGATCTAGGGGCTCTTTATATTTTCTGTTGACCACTGATCTTTGGGCTGGATATCCATATTCTCCAGGGAATTAAGTTAGAAACAGCTTTATTTACAGAGAATGAAGATGCATACAAAATCTCTCAAGTGAAAATCTAAGGGGAAAAACAGCTACGGTACACTGAGAAGTATTTATACTTCAGACATCTACAGCACACTCAATTTTTATTCTTCAGTCCAAATGCTACACAGAGCTTCTTTTATCATGTATACGTATGTTCCCCAGTTAGGATACAGTTCTTAAACTGAAAGTGAGGATAAACTTGCTAATAAATATAGCCAGCAGCTAAGATGCATTCCATGAAGCTACTGTAGATAATCACCATGTGCAGAAAAACCCTGCTAGTGGCTGGCCCCATATTTGGCGAATTATATACACTAATCCTTCCTTATCGTGATGACCCTTGTAGCCTGTCTAGGCCTCAAAGCCTGTCAACACCCTATTGTTACCGACTTATAAAAAGGAAGACTCGGCCCCTGTGCCACACGCTGTCCTCCTAACCTTGCCTATTAAAGGCAGGGTCTCAGCAGCCATCTGACATGTCACAGGGGCGGCCACATACATAGTTATGTTGCCAGCAGAATGGCACTCTACACAGTGTACTGCAGGGCCCCAGTTCAGTGGATCCATTGGGCAGGTAAATGTTGGTGCTTTACCAGAGAGTAACAACTTCATCCCTATCAGTTACTCCCACAATTACTTCGCACTAGAATCTCCAGTTTCTTTCAAACCACAAGATTGCTGCGGACTGAATTTAGCCAATAAGGCTCAAAGGAAGCATTAACAGGTGCTCCTCCCCTATTTGCATATACTACTGTGTTAGAAAGCATTTGCTGATTTGCAGCAAGACACTATTGCAGCACAGAATAAGCACAGCTCAGCCTGCCAATTGGCATGCATTTAGCGGAGATGATGGGCCTTTTATGAGTTGTCTCTGGCTCCTGTTTTTGCAGAGGCTTTTCTAGTTTTATAGGCTGTCGCAAACCACAAAGCTGATCTCACTCCATTCCTCCTCCTTCCCTGGTCTCTGTGTCTGACACAGAGCCTGTCCAGTCACAGGGGATGCAAGGCAGGCTCTCACCTTTGACTGTAAGCATGATAGGAGGGGAGAAAAAGGTGGCAGAAACATTATTAACTTTAAAATATTTCCTGTTCCTCCAAGATGAGAATAAATTGTCTCCACATGACTATGTGGGATAGAGATAAACTGTTTGCTGCCACTCAGGAATCCTCTGCCACCTCAGGGTTTTCTTTATGCCTCCCCAAATAAAATTCTCTGTTGCTTCCTACGAATAACATTTTTTAATAATTTAAAAGTGTTCATCCCCCCCCCTCCCCCCTCCCTCTCCTCTCCCCCTCCCTATACTTGTTAAATTTGTCTCTATGACTCTTTCAGAATCTGTACCCAACTGCATCTATTGTCTCATTAATGAGGCCAGCTAAGAGTCATATATTTCTATTTAGCTTCCCAGGCAACAAAATGGAAGCATGTGAGTGGGTAATGCTCGCACAGCCAAGGGCCTCCTAGGAATAGAGTGAGAACACAGTGCCTTTGATTTATAAATAGGTATCACTATCTATAATGCATAAACAAAACGTTTCGTGATTTGTAACACTAAGCCCAGGCAGTTATGTTGTTAAAAAATAAAATAAAATCCAAATGCCTATATCTACAGAAATAGAAGTGCTTATTTACGTGCGTGTCATGAGCACACTTTCTGGTATTATACAAACTCCTGCCAATTAAATGAGGTACTCGCTAATTACTGTCCCATATCTTCAAGGACCAAAGGGGCAGACCAGTGCCATGTGAGGCAACTCAGTATCACATAGCAGGGCTGAATCCATTCCAGGTTAGATTTAACATTCAGAGATGATCACATACTGTATTACCCATGTCCAGCAACAACATTTTGATTACAGGAATGCTAAGCTCCTGGTCTTAACCACAGCCAGCACTTGTTGCTACTGAAAGATTAATGTTATCTATGCATTTAAGTAACCCTTATATATGGCCAAAATTAGATTGTAAAAAGTCCAGTGAAATTGTTTTTAGCAACAGCCTATAAAATCATTGCTTGGAACCATTTAGGTTCCAGCAACACGAAGTCTAAGAGTTCCTGCCTTAAGCAGTGGCATAATCACTACTTTGTACACCACAGTAGAAACATTTCAGAGAAGAACAAAGCCATTTCTTAGTTTCTACAGGGAAAGATGAAGCCTTAATATCAAAAGGAATGTGAGTGAGTAAAAAGGGGAAACTGAATTTCAGGAGATAATGTCCAATTAGACAACAAAGGTTTGCTTTTTATATTTTTCTAAAGCAAATAATTTTATTTCTGCAATGAGTCACATAAATAACGTTCTGTATTCCTACTGAAACATCTGTATTTATCATATTTTTGGCGAGCACCCTGCTAGTTTAGTGTTTGTTCCTGCTAACTGAGGAATGAATAAAGACTCACCTATTTAATTTCCACTTATCAGATTGATAGAGTAGCCTCTGCCCTCTGATGCTAAGCTAAATAAAAACACAAACTAAAATACCACAGATCTGTGTGAAAATTACTACTCCTATGTGAACAAAACTATATAGCAGTTAAAATTAAGGAAAAGAAAAATGTGAGAAAATTTCTCTCTTACTTAACAGGTCCAGCCACAGAAGTCTCAAAAAGATTTTAGCAAGTGTTCAATGGATTATGGATCAGGTCTAATTTATAACTAAATCTGCAGAGTAAATCAATACTGCTGGCTAATGGCACTGATAGTTTACTGTTGTGATTTTAACATTTGCATTGTTAAAGCATGATGCAGAAATTAATGTACATACTGTACTTCACCACAAAATAATTAATGCACACAGTTAGTGTTGTAAAAGAGACAACGGCCATTAAAATTTGATGGCCATGTCAGGGTATTAAAATAATAAAAAAAGATGACCTACTACTGTTCTCTAGCTATTTAACTAATCATATAATACACATAATATAGTAAAACTAAGTTTGCACTTAGCATGGAACTAAGATTATATATCATTCTGGTTTTCCTTCTAAGTGTACACTGGCTATCGAATAAATGAAGTAAGTGTGCTTACAAAAAATGTAACATCTGAAGAAATATTCTGTAGACCTATTTCCGCAAAAGTTTCCTAAACACAGTCCCCTGAACTGCGTAAGAAAATAACAGAAGGTAGCTTGTTTGCAGTATCAGTTTGATTTTTAATTCCCCTTTCATGGCTTACAGCATTAATGTCCAAACAAATATTTACCTGGAAATGCCTCTTTTGAACAGTTCTCTTTGACCACAGTTTGTCCCTTTGAGAGCATGCCAACTTTTGTTTAAGATGAGGTCTATTGCTTCCGGCCATTGCAGAGCTAATAAAACACATGCACCCTCACAGATAAAAACACAGAACAGCATTAAGAATGCAGTCTGTGATTATATACTTTACAAAAGACCTTTCCAAATGATGGTTCCCTGTTCGTTAGGACAATGTCTTCAGAAAATTCAGACAATACCTTCTCAAGTATATTTTCCTTTTCTTAATATTGTTCCCAATTTTTTAAATGTTATTTTTATTTATTTACTTATTTTACTGCTGGCTAAAAGTGCTTTTCCACAAGTTACTTTAAAAAAAAAAAAATAAACCTTTCCTGGGAACCAGATAGAAATGTTTAGGAAATACGTCTCTATTTAATCATGGGGATACATCTTGGACACAATGACACCAGGTACCCGACACACGTATCTCTAAGTATTCCTATAAATCAGAATTGTTTCAATGTGTAGCATACGGATTTTTTTGCTGTCTCTGCTTTGCTCATACCCAAACTTCAACACTAGTCACTTTGTAAGCACTAACAAAGAAAGAAAGGAGGAGCCCAGACTAAGCCTTTTCTATACTCCAGGGTAACTACCCTGATACTGCATAGACCTCAGATGCACAGAGTTATGGGCTCAAACTTCCACGTCTCCTTCTACATACAGTAGCAGATGTGTGAAGAGCTTGCAAAGAGCTGGACCTGCCTTTTATCATCAGTTATGACTAAATTCACAACTGGTTTCTGCAAACTGAGGACAAGACACATTAATTTCACCGGAATTCATTTGCTCTCTTCCAAGCCTGGGTGTGACAAAGCCATTTGCAGCCCACTTTATCACACCACAGACAATGGGAGAAACTCCACGGTTCAGCAATAAACACTTCCAACTAATAACATAAAAGTGACTAACTGGTTATTGCCCTGTTGTTCTTCAGACAAAGAATTTTCTCCTTTCTCTACTCCTCCCTGAATACAGACAAAATCTTTTCTTCCCTGCCAAACACTAAGAAAAAAAGCAAGATGAGAGGACTTCCTCCCCTTTCCACTCAAATCCCTTCACAACGCCAATGGTTTTTTAGGGCCCATGACCTTTTGAAAAAAACCTTTAACAGCACCCTGCTGACAGCCAGCACAACTATCTGCCCATGGGTCTTGGCTCCTTCTGTACACCAAGTGCTGAACACAGAAGACGGGATAAATCTGAGATTAAAGTGACTTCCCTTCAGCCATGCTGAGCATGGATACGTTCTGTATTTCAGTAACATGAGAGCGGTCCATGGGCGCTTACAGGCCCTGAACAAACAGTGAGCTGGCACAGGCACTCTTTGCAAAGGAGAAAAGGGATGGAGGAAGAAAACGAATTCAGGCTTGCATATTAACTTTTGTGACATAATGAGTGAGGGAAAAGCTAGCTGAATAGAATACTCACAGTCCACATGACAAACAGTGTGCGCCAAAGCAACACCTCTTTTTCAAAGCACTTGGACAACTCCTCTGAATAGCTTCTTTTTCACAAGGAGATCCTATCATAATGTGCCTGTGGGGCTCCTGGTGTATGCTAACACAGCAAGCAAGGAGGAAAGCACTGATTTCAGACTGAATTTACAGAAAGACCTTTTTGGGCTGCAACCTAGGGCCTCACTTCAAACAAAGTGAAGCAGAACAGTCTTGCAGTTCTAAGAAAATGTGACTGTTTTTGACCATTTGGAGTAAAATTGAGATTTCAGAGAAAATGGATATTCATTCTGTACACATTGTACTGACCTTAGTTAAATGGACATCTGAACATTTGGTTGAAATTAAAAAAGATTTGTCAATGGACAAAACTAATATTTGGGCTGCAGGAGGAATGGCAGAAGGAGAAAAGGACAGAGAAGAGGACATCTTGTAATGTAAGATGTTCAGGCTATTCCTTTCTCAAAGTAAGAGTGTGATTACAAAGGTTAACACCAGCTATTTTTGTAGCAACAGCAAATTCCAAAGTATTTCAGAAATCAATTACATCAGAAAGAGAACAACTATGGGGGGGGAATGCTTGACTGCTAACAGCAACGTGGTGCAGTAGTTTAGGACAGGTAGTAAGATAGTAAGATACATACCATACACCATGAAAATGATAATTTCACATAAGAGAAAGAAAACCTTTTTTTTTTTTTTTTTTTTTTTTTTTTGCAGGGGGGTTAAGGGGAGTTGAAATTAGACAGTTGAGGATAGGATACTTACAATTGTAATAAGTTCTACACTAAAAACAAAATTTCATCTCAACATGTATTTTACAGGAAGTCTATCTGTTGTAATTTGATGCGCAGCTTCAGACACGCAGAAATATAGAAATATGCACAAGGTCCTATGGAACTGGACAACTTTTAAATTCATTTATCAAAGTTCCTACAATTCTTTGTTCAAAGAAGGCAAACCAATCAATATTAAACAAATAAAGTTCACCTGCATCTATCTAAAGCTTTTTATTAAATACAAAGCTGAGAGTGAAATACTGCAATTGGTTAATGCCTGAGGCTTGCATCTCTGGAGACCTGGGTTCAAAGCCTTACTCAAACAACAAAGAAACACATTTACAGATGTCAGCAAACCAAATTTGATAGCTGTTTCCCTGCAATACAGACCATATTTTTCTTTGTGTTTGCAAAAATCATATATACACCTTCAGGAGTAAGAACAATCTTCCCCACACATGCTTCCATCAAACAATCACTTCTCATGGCATAATTGGCCATCCCTTTGATAGGAGACCTAGGGCAGAATAGGCAGGCTTGAGGTCATTCAACATACGCTGACAGGGCTCTTTTTAGAAACTGCTAAATTGTTCTTTTAGAGACTTCTGTGGCATCTTCATCTATTTAACTTGCTGATACAATTGCCATAAAAATCATATCACCTGCACATGCCTTAAGCAGATATCAGTTAAAGATTATTGATACAGAAAGGGCTGTGGTTTTACATCAAAAATCTTCACCTTTCTGACAGCTTAGTTTATCCACAAAACAATGAGTAACAATTGCTGGAAAATAACCATTGTACGTAGATACTTGCTGTTGTTAAAACTAGTTTCAAACAACTCAAAACTGAAGGGACACTCAGCTGATGAAACACCTAAAGGAAAATTTTTGTGATACACAAACACCCATGCAGTTCTTGGACTTTTCAGGCACTGCTCATCTTTCAAGACATTATCTTTGTGGAGATGTTTACTCAGATGCCAATCAATTCAACTCATCTTCCTTTTCGTGTCTCTTCTCTCATTTTGTGCACAAAATTCAGAGGAAAAGCAAAGTCTAAAACTGGACTTTGCATCTCAAGATTGCAGCTTGAAGGTTTCACTTCAATTTGCAATCTGACTTTGGAATAGATGGATAGAGAGAAATAAAAGAATGTCACTAATTAAAAAATATAGCAAGTTATGTCAAGTCTAACACCTTGCTCTCTGTAGGGATCATGACTTCAGGATGCTGCAGAAACAAAAATAAAAATAAGCCAGTGCCAAACACATTTCACATCATTCAATAAAAAAGCAAACTAGAACAGGAAAAAAAAAAAAGAATTATTTTAGAACACTGTCTACACACAAGGCTGAATATTCAATGTTTCTAGAAACATTTTTGCCTTCCATAACAAGACTCGTATCGATAACCAGATGAAGTGATTAGTATAGCATCATTAGAAGTGTACATTTTACTATTCTCCAATCTAACAGATTTTCAAATTCAAGATGTTCAAAGATTATAAAATTCAAGACATTCAAAACAAGTGAGATGAACTTCAGGACAGTCCTCTTTCTTATACTTGAGACCCAATCTTACAGCTCCTTTTTGTCTTTTTTCCTCAAAGAAAAGCTGTAATTGTGATCAGGGTAATAAAAACACCAAAGCAACCATCTTTCCAACAATGTCTGTTCCCACAAATTTTCTCATCATTATCACCATCTTTCCTGAAGGAGAGAGGAATCCTCATTTTATCACTTACAGAAAAACAGAGAACATCAAAGGAGAGGACTGCAACATTAATTCATGGATATTTGTAAGGACAGTTGATTTTCTAGGACTACACACTGCAAAAATACTACCACGCCGCATTCTTCTGCTGTTTTGTCCAAGTCCTGCCACTTCAATACTCAATTCTGTTTCTTAAAATCCCAGACTTAACTCACTTTTTACACTTCTATTCTGCTCCATCTAGTGGATTATTGATTTTTGCAATGAATGCTACAATGACATTATTCTAATATTCCATGCTAGGTTAACTATTAGGGCAAGGGAACATGTTCAGATTATTACTTTTTGGCCATAGATGGAACAAATTAAGTCACATTTCTGGATACCTGATAGGACTATAGGATTTTAACAACATATTCATGGAACTTAAAGGGGAAAACAGTGTCATTTAATTATATCACTGAGACTAAGAAAGGAACAGACCTTGATTACAAGGGACAGGTGGCAAAATTTCTCCTGGTGTTTGCACAGTTTACTAGGCCAGTCCTTGGGAAAAAGAATATTCCATGCCTGCTGTCTTTCACTAAAACACTGATATCCTCCAGGCTTCATAGCCTAGATTTCTAGGCTGTGAGACTTGGTGATATGCAAAATTAAGTTACACGCTTCATAAGCTGCTTTGTTTGCAATATATGAACAACTTTATTTGTTCATTGTCTCTTCAGTACATAGATGTTTTGGGGATACTGTTTTCTTTTTCTTTTTTTTTCTTTTCTATACAGCATTGTCTATAATGCTCTCTTTAAGACTTCTTTGTGACTTCTGCTAACTTTTCAAATAAATGGTTAAGGTAATGAGAGCTTGATTGATGAGAGTGAAAATTAGGTAATTAGTCCACCTTCATGTGTAGCTTATTTCAAATCAATGTGGCTTTCAACGGTAAGAATATTTGTTTTCTTTTCAAAAGCAAATATAAAAATACTTAGCCAACAAAAACCCTGCATCAATGAATCAATAATACTTGCTCATACACAGAATCATAGGAACCACTGTTTCAAAGACAGTGCTTTTTGCTTGTTTAGTACACTATGTGTAGACTGTATGTTCCCTGAAGAAATTTACAATGCAGGAAGAAAATATTTATTCACTCTCCTTAAGCCACGAAGGGTTGATGCTTGATTTCAATTATGAATATAGTTTGGGAAGTATTAAAAAAAAGATCTATCACCATAAAAATTGAAATTTTAAGTATTAAGCTTAGATTTCCAGGGCTTTCCAAACAATTGTGGGAATTTTTAATAGTTATCATACGTTTATAATTTTGTTAATTTATTTATTTATTTATTACTACTACCATGACAAGGCGCTTCAGCAGTCAGGTATAACAGGACTAACTCCAGATTGATTTACTTTCCAGGATTTTATTGCAATACTATGCAGCTATATAGCATTTTCTATCAAAGAAACGCAAAGTGTTCCATAAATATTAATTCCATAAGTTCACAATGTGCTAGTAAGATAGCTCCATATTATTTTATCTATTATATTTTTGCTGGAGGCACACAACACAGAAATGACTTGTTCTGGAATAGAAATTGGTCTTGATTCCAGACCTATGATTTAACCACTAGTTACCCTTTCCATGAAAACCTATCTGCCCCAAGATCAGCTCCAGCTTTGTCATCAACTTCATTCAGTATAGTCATGGTTTCATGAAAAGAAAGATAAAAATATCTTCCTTAATAATTTGCAAGTTAACACAACTTTTTAGGTCCTACAATTGATATTTGTTGCTGTATCTTTGGTAAGTTCCCTCCTGGAAACATATGAGTGACTTCATGAAGCAGCAGTAAATGTTTCACAAATTTTAAGAATGCATGCGATTGGCCTGATACAATAGCTCTGGCAATATGACAGTACAGTCCTCTACTGTGTACTGGTGTAATTCATGAGAGTCACAGTTCTGACTTTGCAAATAGGACTGTAGGCTTAATTTTCAGAAGTGGCTTTCATTTTTACATTCATAATTTTGCAATCACTGTAGTTGTGAGAAGAGTGATATGCAGGAAGATAATTGATTGTGCTTTGAAATCAAGTCATCAAATGAGCATCAATTAAGCCTGCAAATGTTTGACACCACAAAACTACAAAATTATTTTTCCTTGTAAAGATCTCAGAAGAATACAGTAGGCAAAGCCATGTCTTCTTTCCAGATCAGCTCCACATCAAATATTTACTGAATACAGAAAGATTCAGAAAGTGTGATAAATGCTCTTACACCTGATGGCTCTACTTGTTTTTCTGTTTGTTTGTTTTTCTGTTTCAATAACCTCACTTTTTACTTTAACCACTCGAACTAACAAAAGGATATACACTTCCTACATACAACAATGCCTGGCTTTTTCCACATGGCCCACAGAAAGGAGATGGGATCTGAACCAGAAGCCATATCTCTCCAACCACACATCCTGGTAGCCTGCCTTCAGTCTTCAGCTGTGGAGGCTTAGTGGCAGGATAAGCAGAACATTACAAAGAACAGTGACTCTGGACACTGATTGCGTTGATATGTTGAGATGTGAAGGTGAGCTTTGAGAATGACTGAGCTCCCAGGGCATTCACAATCTAGACCCTGAGTAGAGTTCAGACCCATCAGAATAGAAATTTCTGTATGCATTGGAGATGGCTGCAGAAATTCTAAGAGGCACAAACTCCAGCACCTGGCTACCTTGGGAAGTTTCTTGGTTGAAGGACGAGAAGGAATTCCCAGGACTGACACTTCGGATAAAGCAGAAAATTCCAGTGACTTCCCCAGTTCATGTAACTACAGTACCCTGGTGGAATTCAGCACCATTCCATATTAGATTATTGTTACATATGCAAAATTCCCTAGTGCTGATGACATTTAATATGAGGTTATCGCTTATCATTCCGGATTAATATTAAACAAAAAATCCTAGCCACTTTTGCGTTACAAGAAAACAAACAAACAAAAAAGGGCTCGGCTCAGGACTGTTTGACCAGTCAAGCTGAGTCTGCAAATACCTACTACTGCAGATAATATTTGGTGCTCTACTAATTCCAATGAAGCTATGAGGAAAATCCTATCCCATAATAAGTGTTGGCAGTAGTGCACCCTGAAATTGTAAACTCCTGAGGCACAAACCTGTCTATAAAACTTTTGGACATCTAAGGTGCTATAAAAATAATAATGCATTCAGCTTTATGCAATTTTCAGCTAAAAATCAGTCAATCCCTCTTCTCTGCCCTCCCTCCTCCACACAGTTACCACAGAAATTTTGTTCTGTTAGGGTAATATATATTTTTAATGCAAAATTTCAACAGGAACCATTTTTTATGGTCTACTAATAAACCCTTGAAAACAGGGATTTATAATGGAAACAGTGACGGACCCTTAACTACAGTGTATGCAACTATAATAAAAAGAATTAATGTAGTCAATTTGTACTACTGTTCTCGGAACAAAAAAAAACCCTATTTCAACTGCAATCCTTTCAACAGCTGATTGGCAAGCCTGTCCATTTCTAGTCTGCAGTGTTGTCAGTTGTCTTCAACATGATAATGAGCCTGTCACCATATTCAAATAGCCCTGTGACAGCATGTTTTGTGAGCATGACGTCCACTGCAAAGGGTCTGTCAAAAAGCACCTTTCAGAAAATGAAAAGAGAATGCTTTTCTGATGATAAATCTAATTTCTTCAGAGCTAAAAGAGTGAAATTTTTCATCTGATTTTGTCAGTGTTGTGTTGCACTTGTGTTTTCACATAATCCTGGGTCCTGATGCATAAAATTTTAAAGTTATCTGTAAAGACAACGTGAGAAATAATAATCTTTTTGAGTTCACTGGAGGCTTTGCATAAAACTGCAGCACTGCTGGCTTTCCATCAAATTAAAAGTGGAGGGGGAGGGAATGGCATGGGAGGTTAGCTTGTTACCAGAAGCAAATAAGGCTCACAGTAAAGATCTCAAAGTCTACACACTTCATTCGTTAGGGTCCTCACTCTTTTCCAAACAGCCTATTAAAAATCTCCCTTGCTCTGTGTGGTCCTAGTTAATTCTGATCAGATTGCATGAAATTCTCCGGCAGAAATTCACAGGGGCAGAACACATATGTTAGCAGGGCTCTCCAGTATCATTACGATCCGTGACTGGGGCACAGACTGCAACACCACACATTCCACCTTCAACTCCCACCAGTGCCAGCTGTGGAAATTCTCAGCAGGTTTTCTGTGAGACGTGGTGTGCTTTGCTATGTAAGACTTCCAGAACTGGGGGACCTCAGTGTGAGGGGGTGATGGGAACAAGCTCATAGAGAGAAAAACTTAGAGTACTTTGGTAACACTTTCAGTTAATATCAACAGGAAATACAGAAGTGCATCGAAACTTCTTTTTTCCCTGCTGACAAAAGCTGACCTTAATTTGACTCCACCTTTTACCATTCTTTTCATCTGTAACATACTGAGGAATCCACATATAAGGCAGTGTTATAAAGCGAAATAAAAAAATCCAACCCAACCCACAATAAAGCCTTCTCTCTCTGCCATTGGGTGAGAAAGGGGTGGCAGCAGCCAGGCTTTGCAGCCATGTCTGAATGACACAATGACCTTGGGGTGCAAATTCCACTTCCGGCTATGCCACTGACACCGTGCAATTCCCACAAAGCAACTCTTGCTCTCTCTGACTTAGATGAATCTCTGCAAAAAAGGATCTTACTGCCTGTATCACAGGGGGGCTCTAAAAATAACCATCCTCTGAAAAACTGTGTTGACAAGCTCGTGAAGCATTTGCTACAGAACAAATATGTTGTACAAGCTTAACGTTTTTCAAAGTTAGTAAACAAGTCTCTTTCCTTAAAGATCCGTCAAATAGTGAACCTGAAGTGCTAAGGTATGGGAGATGTGGATTTCCTCCTGCTACTAACTAGTCCTCAAATCATATACTGTATGATTACTATTAGTGCTACTCAACGTAAAATGCAAATAATAACATGGAGTTAGCTGTAAGGACTACAGACAAATGGCTGTACCTACAGGAATCTCATAGGATTCAATGTTAGGGACAGACACAGTTATGAAAGCACTACTTACCTTCAGCACCTTCAATGCTTGCCTTTGAGAGTACCTGGGCTCTTTTGTCTCACAAACCTCCACCTTTTCCTTCTGTTTACACATATGAGGAAACAGCCATATTTATTCCGATTTTGGCTTATGACTAAAATTTTGTGTGAATAAAGAGTTTGATCAATTCAGGCCTAACGAGCCAAAAGAAGGAAATTTTACTGTAAGCTGTTTTCTTTTTTCTTAGTGTGAGGAAAGCTTTAAATAGGGGAGCTGTATTTTAAATCAGGGATATACAATACAGTGTTCCACTCTTAATAGTATAATTCAAACATACCTGTAACTAAATAAAACTGTAAAGGTAAGATTTTTAAACATTTAAGTGAAGACAGCTAAGCACAGTGCAGCTTTAGACAGCACAAATGGACAATCAACATTAAACATGACTGATTTTTAAATTCTTCATTGCTCAGCTGGAGGAAAGTATTACAAGGCCAAAAAACAGAGCTGTGGACAGCTGGCTTTGTGCAGTCCCGGTTCTCTGCCTCAATTTTCAGCCCATTCATTTATTTGGGAAAAAAAAAAAAAATAAAACAAACTAGGCCATACAAACATACAAAGCGAGCCTGGGTCTCTAGGACCTTCATCGTCTCAGGGAGTCGTCATCACCACCCTGAACCCTCATTAAAGATGAAGAGATGCTGGAACAGCATTAAAATGAATGCAAACCATTTGCCGCAATCTTCTGCTCACACCATCTCCAAATGAAGGCAGGCATTGCATAATCCAGGCAGCTAGAGCTCCTGACAGGTGGATGATTTATGCTCATAGTCGGAAGAATCGGAGAGCCTGCAGAGGACACAGCGTGAGCAAGGTGGTGGCGAGACAGATGCTCTCAGTGGGCTTGCAGGGGCTGGCAGGCTCCAGCTAGCTCAGGTGCAACCTGAACACTTTAGTACTGAACTCATATTGCCTAGATTCCAGCACAGCAAGATACCATTTACAATATTATGTACAGTAGATATACTATCAAACCTATCTGTGTGCTATTTATCTCTGTTTGTGTATATACACACATACAATATATATGTTTATGTTTTTCTATTTGCAGTTCAACTTAATGTGTTTATGTTCACTTTGCACGTGCGCACTCTCCGTTGAAAAATAAAGGGCAGATTAGGACAAATGCTGCATTGTTATAGCCATGCAGCATACGTGAAACCACCAGAGTTGAACAGATGTAAGTGGGGGAAGAATTTGGCTCTGGCTTTCACAGAAGAGGGATACTGAAAATCCTCACTGTTGTATGAGTTTCTGAAAGCTAGGACAGAAAATGACCAGAGGAAAGACGAAAACATCCATAAATCTAAATGCATGGGAGTATTCTAGTCACTTAAGCTGAGCATCTGCAAACACAGGAAATGTCACAATCACACTGTTCTGCAGAAAATGCACAGCAGTAGCAAAATATCATAAAAATGACACCTGTGTCATCCACTTTCTAAATCTACTTTATACACTGAATGAATTCTGCTGTGCTATTTCAAGGTGACTAATAAACCCATCCAAAACTGCATTATTATTCCCACTCATGGAATTCAGCCTCCTCTTCAAAAAGAAGTACATCTATTATATGTGGGGTGGTTGAACATTCACTCCTGTTCTGTAAGAAAGAGACTGACCTCTTGAATATATCAAACCCACACCCACTAACAAGACATTGTATCTGTTTGTGTCACACAAACAGGTAAATGTTCATTCATTTCTCTAACATAAAGGTATGCCTGGAGTGAACTATTGTCCCTTAAGTACAGCAACAAAATAAAACAGTTCAACTGCCTCACATCAGATCTGCCACATTTTCCAGTCAAACCTGATACTTAATGTTTTCCAGGGCAAGCAAAGAGTTAAAGCATTCAGATATGCGCACTGCAGGTTATCTGGGTTGAATCTGGGACTTTGCTGACTCTCAACTCCTTTCCACTTTAACAGATGGGGTCAAAGGTGGAACTGCAGATGAGAATTAAAGACACATACATCCCTTTAATCAGATAACACATTCAAAGACTTGCAAATTCCCAAGAAGCCACTTTACAGGCACGTGTCATGAGCCAGTCCATCAAGGGGGAGCGAAGAGTGGAGAGGAGGGAGAGAAGACTTGCTCCAGCTAGCCAGCATTAAAAAGGCAGGGAATTAGAGAAAAGAAATGGGAACAAAATGGGATGGACTGCTAGCATTCAGAATGCCTTCTGATTGCACAAATCTCCCTAGGGATAAACTCCAACACTGGAAGCCTTCACACTCCACATCCAAATGTTCTTTTCTAACTTCATTAAGCAGCCGTGTTTAAGAATACTTCATAACAAGTATTTTAATTAGGGACGAGCTGAAGTATCTTGCCAGCATGGATATCTTCAGCAATACCAGGATGCCCAGGAGGAAATACAATCATTCAGCCTAGGCAGTGCTCACAAAACAGCGCAGGTCAGGTAGCGAGAAACTCAGGAAATTAATGATTCTCTCTCCCACCTGGCCAGAAAAAGACTGCTTAGAGGATATCTGCTTGCAGCAACTACTTCCTCATCAGCATTCTTCCAATACAAATGTGCTATGACGACAAAAAAGAACAGAAAAATCATGAAAATGAAAGAAGATAAAAAAGAGAAGAAAAAGGAATCACAAGCCTAGTCTGTGCATTTGTTCTGATTACCAGGTTCCTCAGCACCTTGCACACAACTAAACAATGGGGCATGCTGTCAGACAGAAAGCATCAGACTAAACCTCTAGCACACCATCCCTAACGGTGCTCCAGCCCTTTCTTTGAGCAGAAATTTGTATTTGAGATGATGTCCTTGAGAGCCACTGAAAAGTGCCTTTATTGTAAGTTCATTACAGACAGAGCTTCTGCTTCCAGATGAGGTATAAATTAGAGAGTGATCTCAGAAACATTTCGGGTATGTCTTTGAGAAAGAATTCCCAAAAGCAATACATTTATACTGATGTTTCAGAATAGATTTCTACTTTTTAAGGTAAATGTTCGTTTTCCCATTTCAATATTTAGCAATATCATTTGTCTTGAAATTGGAAGCTTAAGCACTTTCATTAAAAGTTTGACAGGAAAACCAGAAAACGACTTGCAAACTTGAAAAACTGTTCAGAGCAACATCTCTCTTGACATTCAATAATCCATGGGCAGGTACCTCATTCTGCATCCAAAGTGTATTTATGTCACCTCATAAATCATCTCATCTTAACTGATTCCACACACTATGTTCAAAAATGCAGTAATTCAGATGAGTTATAGCATGTTTCTCTTCTCATGTTTCAGTGGACACTTGGGATTGGTCACACAGTGAAATCTAAGGAGCCCATTTCTTAAGCTGATGTTGAATTACAGAAAATATGAAGCTAAAGTAGAAACTAGGAAATATCGGCTTTGGACACAATTATAAACCCAACCTGGTACACTGTCACTAAAAGCACCTTGCGGCTGCACAACCATTTAACAAATGATTTAAGACAGATCTGTTGATTGATTCAGACCAGAAAGAAAGACAAGACCCATCTGGAAAGCCTTCTTCAGTCAGTCATCCACAGGACTAAAAGGAACGTTATGAAGAGACAAAGAGCAAAGATAATGTGATAAATAATTTTGATAGGGCTGACTAAAGATGCCAAGAACAGGATGGCTGTTCTGGACTACTTGGCTAGAAAAAAGCAGAAGGGAAAATGGAGGGGAAAAGAGAAATATTTTAATTTTTCTAAATTAAATATTTTAATAATTAACAGTTTTAACATGGACTTAATAGGATTCTGCAGAAGCAAGTTGTACAAATCGTTGGGTTCGGATCTGCTGCACTAATACCAGATAGCAAATTGGCATCTGAGATTATACCTCATGATTCTGAGAACTAAAACCAGATGCTTGGAAGAACAGATAAACATATTAACTTTGTTGGAATAATAAAGAGAAAACAGGAAAATATTGATATTCGGCATATCATACATTTAATAATACATTTAACATAGCTTGTGTTTGATTTTCTAGAATCATTAATCTAATAAAAGACTTTTGCAGCTTAAAATAAAGCTATGCTTTTCATTTATGAAGATTAATAGCTATATTAGGTCACTATTATGTGAAGGAAACAGACTCCTCACTTAGTTGCGCTTTTCTGTGAAATGCCCAAAGAAAAGAAAACAAGAAGAAAAAGAAGAAAGGTGGGTAGATGAGATCTATTACCAAAGTAGCTGGTAAGCATGGCAAAATTTGACATAATGACAAGCAACTGCTGAAGATGACATTTATTTCAGACTTTGGGCTGCCGATTTTCAACCACAAAAACCACATTACAGACAGTAAATGAAATAATATTCCTCTCTCACAAACTGACTTAGTGAGTAGAAGTGACAAAGACTCCCTTCCCACTGGTAAACACACCTCCAGCTTAAAAAAGGACAATGTTTGACCAGACAGAAAATTGTGGTTCAGTTACATCAACATTTCAGGAAAACATGTTGACTAGAACATTCTTACGTAGGACAGTAGAGATTTAGAAATGTGAAATACTTGAGGGACCGCATTATATGAGGTCAGAGTTGACAACCACAGATGGTAGCTTTAGGGCTGCTCATTTATTGCTTTGGCTGAGTGAACAGGCCAAGAGAGTTCCCAAATCTCCAACCCTTTTGGTGCCAATGCATCCCAAGTAGCAAAAGTCTGCCCCTACATCTGCCATGCAAGTTCTGCTTAGCAGCACCTACGTCCCTACGTCATTACAGCACTTCAAATTCAAATAATCCTATCTGTACATCTTAATGTTTCTACTAGGATTTTACACAGTGAAAAGTCCTACAGAGGAGATGTGAGTGAAGAAAGAAATACAAAAAGGGGTTGGCTCCAAAGCAGAATTATAGAGATATGCACATGCATCACTGCTAATGTACCTTCTGCATGGGACACTAAATATTTTCCCCTCAAGAAGGGGATGTACAGGTATCTGCACAGCAGAAAACAGAGAGGTGTGAAGAATACATGTAACATTAATGACATACTTTACAATGCGACCCCTATTTAATACAGAGCAGAACCCATACAAAAGAATTCAAGTACTCTGCAATAAATGGTTGTGCCATGTTGATGTATGTTTATGGGTGGCAGAAATCAAGAAAGTAAGGCAGCTATTTGCCTGAGAACTCATGGGGAAAGATGCCACAGGCACAAACCTACATCCCTGAGACTTAGCTCTGCTTTATCACTTATAATGCTGTCACTGTACTTTCAGTGCATAAATAAATGTTCACAGGAACTAAGTTCACTGAATATCTAAATGGAATAATTTCTAGGAAATTAGAACAATATTGCTTTCTTATTTTAGGTTCAAAAGAAGATACGACAAAGGGGGATGTTCAGTTAACAATCTTCAATGCGCTTAATTATATTTTCTCATCCTAAAATTATTAATTTTTATGGTATTTTAATTTAAGTAGATATTTGAATCTACAGAACCTACTCTTTCTAACTCTGAGGAAGTAATAGGTAAGGTACATGCACTAAGAAAAATAACACAGATTTCAGTCCTTTCAAAATCTTTTATACTCACTATCTTTAATAACAAAACAGTAACTAACCATAGGTCAAATGCTTTCTTGGCAGACGCCTGACCCTTGAAAACAGCTGCAGTCACCAGGACTGGGGATGGTGATGGCTGTGGGATTAGAAATTAGAACAAAGCCTATCATCTCACTCCAAGTAACCTGCAGATGACTGGGCCAGCAATCGCTTTGACCCGAGATCTGTCTAGGCTAGCCTCAAGAAATGTACATTCATAAATCTATGGGATGCCAAGAAATGTAGGCAGTCCTCAGACAGAAACAGACTCTATTGCTTTCTATATATTAATTTATACCACCTCTTATGGAAATGAAGTATTTGTATAAAAGAATAATAATAACAACAACACTCTCTATCCATTAAAGAGAGAAATCTGTCCATAAAACTTGTGTCCAGTGAATTGCTGGAACTTGTTTGTTTCATTTCCAATGAAATCAGGGGACCAAATTGCTCTGCATCAGACTCTAAGCCCTACAGGTACAACACTGCACCATGAGCACCATGAGAACTTCTTGCAGGCTGAAGCTGCTCCATATCAGAGATACTTCATTGTGATTTCCAAACCCAGAAAGAACATCCCCATTTCCAATATTTGCTTTTCCTTGTGTAATTTTTTCAAGGATGAACAGAAACGCTAGCTGCTTGAGCTTGTTACAAACACTAGCCTTCAGTTGCATAGTTTGTCCTTCCTCATCAGTTACAGAGAGCAGATAGTCAAGAGCCATGTTTTAAGACAGACAAATTGGGCTGTCAGTTCTAATGTCTGAACTGGGCTATCAGGCCACATTTTGGTTAGGAGGAAAGAAGCCTACTTATGAGCACCAACAACACTTAGAGATTAGTTTCTATTGCTTCCAAGGGGATTTAACAGGTCCTAGTATATATTAAAACCAGGCAAAAGTTGAACGAAAGAAAGAAAAGGAAAGAAAAGGTGAAGAAGAAAAAGAAGAGAGGGTGAATAAAGGGGAAAAGGAGAAAAAGAGGGGAAGAAGAGGAAAGAAAGGAGGAGGAGGAAAGCAAATGGGTAAGGAAGAAAAAGAAGAGTGAGAAAGACTTCCAAAAATACCTGTAACAGAAACCAAACTCCCTCATAACTCATGGAAACACAGAAAAGGGTTGAAATGCAGAACAGACTTCAAGAAAAGGCACACTGTGTTATCTCACAATGTGATAACACAGGAGCTTTGTTTAACATTCTACATTAATGAAGGAGCTCCTTAAGTGTAATATTACAATTGAGAGCATAAGAAATATCACTGAGGTCAACGCAGTTCTATTAACTGTCATCCTGTACAGAAATATTTTCTTTGAATACCATTAATGCTTTCTCTTTCCCTTTGTTCTAATTTCTGAAGGCAGCAGAAACTAAAACTTCCTCCACAATAATTTCTGCTTTCTTCTTCACAGACTAATGGTATTAGACTTGTGAGAGAAATTTACCTTGGCAATGTCTTATATACAGGTCTTTTCAAAGGAGATGTTGTTAGCAGGAATTCTATTAAGCAGGCTTTTTCACAAGCCTCAAAACATAGGTGCTAACACATTTCTAGTTACAAAGAGCATTTCTCTGCTTTACTTATTATTTTTAGAGAGAAGCCATTAATCTCTTTCTATGCATATCATGCACCTCTTCCTGTAAAAGTAAACTCAAACTGTCTATTCTTCCTACTGTATCAGATTCATTTTCATAGATTGTCAAAACCAGAAAGGATCAATGCAATAATTTAATCTGGTCTGCTGCTTAACACAAGCAAAATACAGCCATACAGCTGTATTTGCATAATAATAATTTACGCTTGAAAATACCTGTGCCCCTCCAAAAAATATAGCCTTGTATTTGAACTAATGAAATCTTAATCTGAAGTCAGCATTGCCAGATGACAAGCTTGGAGAGTTTCTATCCATTTTTGGAGGGGGAATGCTAACAGATTAGCAATGGTAAAGGTATTTTGCTGATTTCCCCATAGCATAGATTGCTAAACCGGAGCAGCCACCAGCTTCATTTCTACTAAGTAGGGATCTGACCTCCCATTTTTAATAAGTGGACTAATTAAGCTAGACTACTATCATCATGTCTATTCTAACTAGGTGCAAAGTAACTGATGGCCATCTTTATCAGCTAAAATAAATGTTTTCCATAAGGAAAACAGAAGCATACTTATATGCTATTTCACTCTGGTACACTACATCCTTTCCAAATAAAACTGAATTTGTTTCTTTATTTATCAGCCTCTTTCTTTCTCAGCTGCACTTTCTGTAATAACAAGCAATGAACATCAATTACCACAAAAAAACAAAACAAAACAAAAAAACACACCACCAACAACAAAAAACTACAAAAATCTGAAAATATCAGACATTGAAGATAAAGGAGGTGTTTCAATATCAACAGTGGTTTTAAAAGTATAAACTATTACTGTCTAGTAAGAGCAATAACTGGAGACATTTTTTTCCGGTAATCGAACTGTGTTAGTGCTGCCCAATGGATTTCCCTCTTAACTATATTTCTGAATGCAGCTACAGTATAGGAACAGATAAAATTGAGGCTGTGGTTTTGTCTCCGTGGAGAAAACTGAAACATATGGAACAACTTCTTGTGAAAATAGCTGTAAAAACACTGTACTTGAAATAAAAAGTAATTTTATTTTGGAATAATTACTCCAGTGGAATTATTTTAGGTGGGTAGCTACTGTAACACTGCAATGTGATAAATGTGGAATAGCATTTTCCATCACAGACAAATTCTAGAAAGCCAATCCTACAGATTGAATTAAAAGGCATAAAGAACTAATGGGAAACAGAAAATAGAATTCAAGCAGACTTATGAACAATTAACCAACCAAACAAACATCAGATGTGTCTGCCCATTATTTCATTCTAACTAGCTTTAGCTAGTTCTAGTTAGCTAGAAAAATAGCTAAATCACCCATTCCTGCAGATGAACACAGATTTAATTCTACCACCTGAAGGCAACAAGTGGCTTCTGAGGTGTCTAAAGGGCCAAATTTGAAAAACTGATTAATAAACAACAGTACTGACAACTATAGAATAGCTAAAAGCATTGATTTTTAAAAAAGAGGGGAAAATTCCCTTCCCCACCTCCTTTTTCAGCACCTATATTATTACTTAGAGAAACCACTAGGGATACATTTTAAATGTTCTTGCCTAAACTACACAAGAATCTTTATGTTGTTTCCTCTGTTATGGGAAATCATAGGCAACGTATTGAAACATAACCATAGTCAGAGAAACTGTATTTAAGAACAACTGTGATCCTTGAAAATCTTACCTTTCATACTACTGAAAAAAATTAGTTTAAAATTTCTTCCTTGAGTAAAGTGTATTCTTCTGTGCTATAAAAAAACAATTGTCTAGGAAAGCAAATGAAATCATGACACATTTTTATTTGTCATGTTCTTAAAACCTTGTTAGTATCTACAGAATGCTTCAGTATGAAGCATAATGCATACTTAAAAATCTCAGTCCATCTAGACTTATGTTTTCAAGTGACAGCCCATAAGTTACAACAGAATGAATTGCTCCCTCTCAATCCACCTGTGGAAGTGTCCTTGTACCACTCAACAGGAGCAGAAACCATGACTTCAATCCCACCTCAAACCACCACACTTCTACATTTATTTTCCTTTCCTTCCCTAGCTTCTAACCTAAACTGTTAGGGATGTTAGTTCTTCTAAATTAAGAATCTTGATCTAGGTGTAGCTGGCCACAATTCATCAACATCATCGAGAATGAGAGCAAAAATGCCCAGCTCCATCCGGTTTTACTCGTGATGAATAATCTAAGTCCCTCCCAATGCCCCAAAATTCGAACTAGGTCTCTCACAGAAGAGTGGATGCCAGATGAAAAGCAATAACATCTTCCTCCAGTAAGTGATTTACCACATAACTACCATAAGAAAAAGTGACTACAGACATAGTTGCTGTGAGTAACACGGTTTTCAGACCTTGTCCAAAAAGCTAAAATAAAGCTCAGGATCCTTTTCTACGTACTGCCATTTATATAAGGAATCTCATCTGACAATTCACAAAATGACCAACTAATAAATTCTCTCAAAACAAGAAAAGAAGCACAACGTCTGATAATTGATTCACTTATGACTATATTAAAAACTGCTTATTAGGGAAAATTCCTAGAAAAAAATCTCCCCACCAATAGGTTGAAGTTTATGGAGAAGATACACATTGGCAGATGTGCAGAAGTTCTTGTAAGGAATATGATGCTTCTCTCAAAGCTGCTTAAACTTGATTTTATTTCAGGTCTGAAACTAAATTTTTTTTTAAATAGATTTAGGCTGTCAATTTCCAGGCATGCTGTGCCATCAACATGTAGAGACTGCTGTGACAAACGTGGAGGCTGTAGCAGCAAATTTTATTATAAACTGGTAATTGAATTGAACAGGTTTACATTTGAATAGATTTACTGCCGCATGATCTCTGACATGCAGCATGGGACTGAAATCCTTGTCTATACATAAAGAAACATTTAAGATACCCTGAGCTGAGATAATGCCTGCTGTAAGTCCATAGTAATCAATAAATTTACACTACTTTACACATGAAAAGAAAGAGGTATATCATCTTTCTTTACTTTCTGTGCATAAAGGATGTTTTAAAATCCAAAGTGAAAAAACTAATCCTCAGACATTAGCATACATTTAAAAAAAGAAAAAGAAAAATCCAACAAAAAAGACGACCAATTTGTCTCTCCAGAAAAACCATCCAACAACAAATCAAATATATTCCAAATAAAGTTCAATAAGTGTAGCACGAATCATCACTGTTCCAAAAGTAGAAGTGACCACAAAAGCACACAGGAGAGAAAAACCCACTTCCTAGCTCTTTTAAGTTACCCTGTTAGATTGTAGGTAAGCATTGTTTGAAAGGAGAAAAAGCTAACTCACTCCTAAATAAGGAGACCCAGTGATTAAAAATAAGTAGGAATCTCAGCATGTTTTAATAGAAAGACTCGCAATAAGAGTGGAAGAACTAGGATTTGTTAGGGAGTTGGGCTAACAAAGGAACGCTCCCTTTAAAGGAATTAGTTCATCACTGCAGAAAGATATGTCTGTTTAGGATGGACCATTTATGTAATGAGTAAGAAAACTATTCCTGAATTATAATTTATGCAAAAAGTCCAATCACTTGACTCGGAATTCTCTAATTGTTTCAGTTACCAAAATTATGTGCATAAAAATAGTACTTCTGTGCAGAACTTTGATAACTGACATAACTACTCATTTGTAGAAGAGCCACTTAATTTCCTCATGCAGACCCAGAAGCTACACACAAACTAGATTTTCAAGTGTGTGTGCTAAAGGACATGCAATTCTATCCCCAAATTTTAAAAGAAGGCTAAATTGGTTCACCTGGACTCTTAATAGCACTGTTCTGTTTCCAATCAGGTTGTTCAACATATCTGTATTAGGCTGCCAGTGATACGGGGCAATGAACTTACCAAAAAAAGATGTTAAGCACAGGTCATTTCAAAAGGTGCCATGTTCAAATGTTCCTTTCATTCTACTGTTTATGTAAGCTTCACAGCTTTAAACAATTACTTAGTTGTCAGCTACATCAGGATTTTTGGCAAATGAGGAACTCAACCACCACCACTGGAAGAAAGGGTCAAATCCTGCCATTCTTACTGACTCAAAATCCCCATCGAATCTGACAGTTTTGCTCAAGTAAGACTTAGGACAGCAGGATTTGGCTCAAAGGATCCTAGCGTCTGCCAAAGCAGTTGTACAGAACAAGGTTTATTCTTAGTAAGTATAATCCAATAAGAATATGTCTGTAGGTGCGTGATAGACCTAATTTGCCCATCATCTCTCCATTGGTCTATATTGTTCCTGGATTTTAACCTGACAGATGTATACCGAAACATGTTTCAAATTACCATCAAATAATTTGCAAAAATTAGCCATCTATTAAAGCCAACATTTTAAGCACTGACAAAACAAAACTGTAGGGGACTATTTTGAAATGGTTACTTAGCACAGAGAACTTTCCAATGAAGACAATATTTAGAGTTTAGACTAAAGTTTAGATTTTATTTTAAAAGGCTATGAAGCTCAAAAGTATGAAACATATTCTATTATTCCTTCTTGGTAGTAACAATGCACCACGATAATAACGTGTACAATATATGCACGTAAAAGTGTGTTTTTGCAAATACATTAATAAAGAGCATGGCAGGCAACCAAGATTTTAGGAATGATCTTATTTTATAAAACAGATTCATTAGGTTTCAAGTAGGATAGCACAGATTCTTGGAAACATTTTCATACGTGTATCTGTTAGTAAATATCTTCAAAAGGTAACTGAAGAATTAAGCACCCAATGCATACTTACACTGAGAGCAGGGGTTTTCATATGCTTAAAAAAAGAGGGGTGGATTCTCCTCTTCTGTATGCTGGTATTTGCTGCAGTGCAGTTACAACAACTTCTGCAGACATGCTCAAGATTTATGTATGTTTAATTGAGAGATAACCCTTTCACGTGTCATGATGGCATGAAGAATGAGCAAAAATGGGGAGAAGAGGGCACAATGTACAGTTCTGCTGTATTTGGGAGAGACTAACAGAAGGTAAAAAAAAAAAAATAATAATGAAAGAAATAAATCTTTGAAAAGTCACGATGTAAAAGTTTTAAGAAAAATGAGAGGATGTCTCCTGATGATTATTCTAATAGTTATCTACAGAAAGAAAGTGAATGCTGTGGCACATTTTCTGTATTTCAGCTAAGAATAAATGTTCCAGAGAAGACATACTCCGTGTAGATACACCACGATTCCTTAGCTGACATTTAAGACTGTCAGGAAGAGCAAGTATACTTGAAAATTGCCTTTACAATAACCGATCAGAACTCTCACCTATCTCTTCTTTCCTGATTGCTCTACAGTTGTTGAATGCGTTTGCAGAGAGATAGGTATTGACTTGATCAGTCTTACCTTCTTTCAGCATGCCAACTTTTAGACACTTCATGAAGCGGCAGGCTTGGCAGGACTTGCGTCTGCGCTTTGTGATTTCACATTCGTTTGTTGCTGGGCAGCTGTATTCTATGTTACCTGTGATAGAAAGCCCAGAGAAAAAGAGGTATTCAGAATAAATGAACAACCAATAGAGCAGATATAAGCGTACTTACACCATTGCTGTTGGGTTTACTTGTGGAACATATGAAGAATAAATAACTATACAAAAAAAATATATCTTTTAAGTAAAAAGAAGCCAAGTTAAACAATGAAATATTTTAATTTAGACAGCTATATGTTAAAACAATAATAATAATAATAATAAAAAATCTTGATGGATTTCATATCTAGATCCATGCACAGTCTCAAACAAAATCCTTCACATCAGTTACTCCTGCTGGTGGGATGTATCAAGCCAAACATATAAAGGCTCCTAACATGAACACTCTTCATTTCCTGTTGTTTGCAGATGTCGTCAGCCTTTCTTTGGATAGAATACAAGATGACTATTCTGTTTTATTTCAAAAAGATCTGAAAGAAATTTTATAGAACTTCACTCTTCCAGAACTGCATCGTATCAGACAGGACTTAGCTGCACTGCTGTCGCTTCCCAGCAAATCCCATCACTGCTGCATCAGATCTCCTTGCCTGGGAACGCTCCTATCTGTCTGCACTTCACATAAAGTTCTTCTATTGAGAGGCATCAGATGATCAGAACAGCAAAAACTTACAGGAGATCCTTTCCTCTATTTCTCCCAACCCTCCGTAAGACCAATCACAAGCTAGATTCTTAAAAATGAAGCCTCAGTGGCAAAGCACTGATGCTAGTTTTTTAATTACTACTAATACATAACAGTAATCCTCAAAAATAAGAAGTCTGAAAATTAATGGGAAGGCCATGCATAAATCATTTTCTTTATACCATTTTCAAATCATGTCTTTGGGAATCCAAGTCCAAATTAGGAAGCATCTATTCTCTTTTGTCATGGTACCACTGCATTCTTCATAAAAGCTTAGCTCAGCTTATTCTTCTGCCTAGCCACGCACCCTATTGCTCATGACTACATTCAGTATGACAGACTTTGTAGCAGTCAGAAGTTTTATCATGAAACTGACTTTTAAATAAAGTGTCTTCCCCATCAGCCTGTCACATCTTGCTTTAAAGGTATTTCTTTACTTTCTAACCCTTTCCCCCTGTGATTAAGTGCATTAGTATCTTAATGAAAATGCATTCTGTTTATTGCCCTCTAGGGAAACAGGAGGTCATCACACCAAATGCATAAATTGTCATCAGAGACAGTCCGAGCATAATTGCAATTTTGCTGCTCCGTGTTTGCTGCACTCAGGGTCCACTGAAGTCCCCTGAAACATGTGCAGGTTCTAATAATTAGCATAGAGTCTGCCTGGGACCACAGCATTGATGAAATATTTCAGAGTTAATCACACTTTGTAAACACTGATTTATATTGACTACCTTTCTCCAGACTGATGTCTCCTCATTAAATATCACATTAGTGGATTGCAGGATTGCACAAAGACTCAAATGCTCAGCAACTGCTAATTCAACAGGAAGTAATACTTAAACCACTTACATCTATTGAAAATTGGTTAAGTATTTATGATAAAGGAGGTCTGCACAGTAAGTTCTGCCAACAAAACCAACATATTTTGCAGGTTTTATTTCTCCTAAACATGCTGCATGGCTGAAGCAGCAATGTTGGCAAGTAAAATGGATCTTGGCATGGCTGAATACAAGTAGCTCTCATTGACAAAACTTAAAACTTCAGTTTAGCATTCTTCCCCTTCTTCAACTCCTGAGAAGACAGACATTTGAGAAACTGAAGGATATGCTGAATAGGAAATTTGGTAGGATGGTTCCTGCAGACCTGCCTTCTCAATTGCACTAACAAAAATAGGAAAATAATACTTCTGGAAGCATGAGTAGGAAAAGATGGTAATGTCTTAAAAAAAAAAAAAAAAAAAAAAAAGAAAGACATTATCTTCTTACGCTGTAGTGAGACATTATCAGTAAGGCACAACCACTGTGCATGGAGATCTTCAAAGCATTTCACAGATTTTATTTAATTAACTTCATAATATCATAGTAATGTATGTACTACTATCCCCAATTACAAAAAAAAAGAAACATGCAATCAGATGTGTTTTGCATAAGATCAAAGATGATCTTTGCACAAGGTCAAAAATTATTGTGATCAAAACCCAGACAGAGATTATAACACAGCATGGCAAATACAGAGGCAAGTAGAACATCCCCTAGGAAAAAAGTCCAGGAGCTGATATCAAAGAGCAATACTGAAAACCAGAAAAATTTTGGAAGATTGCATATTTTCCTAAGCAAACTCTTCTAATCCATAAATGCAATGTCAGCCTTACTCAAAACTCTCTAAAACACAGCAATGCTCTATAGCATGATGAATCTTTTACTATCAAATTCAGGCTGCTCTACTTCAAAAAAATATATTTTTTACAGCAGACGCTACATCCTTATTTCTGATTTTAGAAAACAAACCTGGAAGGTGTTGGAAAGAGTTTCTCCAATGAACTCAAAGGAGATACAGTAACCAGATTTATAGCTGCAACAACTATTCATATCTTACCAACAGCCATGTGTGGTCCTCCTAGTATTTCTGAATTTCAAAATAAGGCTAGAGTGCAATGAGAGTTCAAGGAAATTAAAACTGTGTTACCACTTCATATATGAATGCAGAATTTTATCATCTACCAGCACAGATAGACTTTCCCTATTTCTATTAGTGAGATTTTCTTATTAAAAAAAAAAAAAAAAGGAAAAAAACCACACCCATTTGGGAATTTTTAATAGATATATATGTTAAAATATGAAGGCTGCTCTGAAAGTAACATCACCTATTTTATCATGTTGGCTCATGACGTCAAAAGCAGTAAGGTGGTATGGCATTAGAGGCTGAACTTTCCCATCAATATCCCATTACATGTTGTTGCCATGTGGCAACATTGGGGCAGTCCAACAGAATGGTGTCTGAAATGGAAGTGCATATGAAGCAAAGGTGTGCCGCTAAATTCCTCCATGTGGAAAAAATAGCAACCACTGACATTCATCGATGCTTGCTGAACACTTATGCAGGCCGAACAGTGGCTATGAGCACACAGAGGTGGTGGGTGATGAGCACCAACAGTAGTGACAGCAAGGTGAAAGACAAGCCACTTTCTGGACAGTCATACAGATTTTTACAAACATGCAGGCTTTTGTTCATCGCTGGCAAAAATGCACAAGTAATGGTGGTGACTATGATGACAAAGTGTTCTGCAGCTGAGAATTTGCTCTATCAAACAGTGTTACTGTGCTGTTTCTACAGAAATAAATAGGAGGCGTTACTTTCAGAGTGACCTATACACGTGTGATACTAGAAATATGTTTCAACTCCAAAGTTTTAGTGGATCTACTTTTATAAAAATAAATTTACTTGGCCATCAATGCTCTCCTAATTACTTATTTACTTCCATACAATAGAATAAACAGAAATTATTTAACCATTTGGCAATCTGTATAACCCAGCAGGATTTAGAAGGAAGTTCTGCCATTTACTTGCTCAGTGCATGGTGCTAAAGGCTGAAACTGAGCAGCTAATAAGAATACAAGTTTGACCAGTTCTGTCACTAGCTGGAAAGGTTGCCGCGTTATACGATGAATGAGATCAACATGGCAGTTTGGAGTCTTTAAAGCGGGCTGACAAGAGTGATAGAGCAATTTATAATATCTCCTGGCTGGTTTTCAGGAAGGATTGGGCGCTGATTACTTATTTCAGAGTCTTCTGTACAATTAGTTTGCAGGCAATATAATTTTCTCACTTACTGCTTAATAGAATCTTGCAGCTTGCTGACTGATAGAATAACAGCGGATAAGTAAAACTCCTGCCTGAAGTGCCAGAAGATAATTTGTATATTCCTTTCAGTAGCATAATGGACTTCTACAGTCTGGCAGCTAAAGGGCTGAGTAATGCAAATTAGTATGACGTTTGAAAATAAAAATATATGTCAAATCTTCACTCCCCAAACACACTGCCCTTCACCATAAAAATATAAAGGGATTTATGCCCAAGTCCCTCTCCTTTCCTCATTCACTGATGGATATTTCAATTTTTTTTCTTTTCTACTAATTTTTTAAATATTATCATCTCTGCCACAAGATGAGAAAATATTTCCAGCACCCTAAGCCTTTCAAAAGCAACTAACTCACTAAAAATAATGCCATTTCATCTTTAGGCAGCAAGTTAGCTGCTAAAACTTAATGCCGCATAACCTGCTCACTATTTTCAGATGCTTCAAACTGTAAGATCTTTGCAGACAGCTCAAGGATAAGTTGACCATATTTTCCCCATGAGGTTCGGAGGTTATCTGGATGAGACATGGGGTCATAGTAAAACTTCACTGAAACAAGGACACACTTGATGGCTTTATGAGCCAGGTAACCAACTGGACTAAGCCAAAAGTATCAAGGCCCTTCTAACTTTTGCTTGTGCGGAAGAGACTGTGACATGGGTCAGCAGACTGGGGGCCTCACAGTAAAAGAAGGAGTTAGAGCCAGGACAAAGGCCAAGCCACCAAAAGCACAGGCCTCGTACCTTGGCCTCTCTCCCAAATGAAGTTCTTGTCATCAGCAGTAACAAATGAGGGATCTCACAGATACCTGACCACAGAGCTGGCTGTAGGAACTGGCTGCCATCTGTGGGATAGGCTGAGACAAAGTTTTATCTTCCAAAAATACTGACAAGAATAGAAGATGAAGACACCAGAATCTTAGCAGAAGCTTTATTTCCCTTTTCACGCCGTGACTTTTGACATTTTAACACTAGCGACACAAACAGATTGATATGAACTATTGGAATCTGCCCAGAAAATCTCTTGAATAAAAGAGATGAGGAATGATGAGATACAGATTGTAAAAAGATATAGATTGAAAATGTGTCATCTAGCTATTCCTGAACACTTAAAAACAGTAGAAGAAATGGTGACATTATCAGTACTGAAATCTGTATTGTGTGGAAATGCATATCCGGAAGAAAAAAAAGAAAAAAATAAGGATATGGGGGAATTAATTATTCATTCTGTGTAATAAATTCCATGATATAAACTACTCATAGAGCTGGATTTCACTATCTATTTATATCCAATAATGACTCATTTATCACCCAAACTCTCTCTTTGAAATTCTGCAATCGAGTATCTATTTTTAAAAGTGTTATATTTAAAAATCAAGTGTTATCAGTGGCTCCCCTGCATAACTGGATTTAAGTTTTTTCTGCAGTAAAGTCTACCCTCCACACCAACATCTTGCTCTGTCTTCCTTGGTCACAGCACGTGCTTTCATGAACTGACAAATGTGAAAACTTAGGCAGCAGTGATTATGGCAACAGGCATTCTGGGAATTAATAAAAGAGAAGTCTTGCAATGAGACAGAAGAAGCCAAGCCAACACAGACTGAATAATGGTGTATTAGGTGATAAGTAATCCAATCAGAAGAGAAGAAATTCAGAGAAACTGAGGAAGAGCAGGTGGTGATAGAACTAAAGAATGATAGGCTGACTTAGAAGGAGAGGAAAAAGCCCCAAAAGGACTCAAAACCACATTTGCTATCTGCATATCTTAGCAAAGATCAACTGTGGAAAATAAAAATCATTTCTTTCAGGTCAATTTTTCAGTTCTTCTAGTCTGGGGTCTTTACTTTGCAGTTAAAACTCAACTGAATTTAATTATGACTATTTTCACATGCAAAAGTGCTCATTTTGTTAGGATTTCAGAAAAGGAGTCAGATTGAAATGAGGTTGGATCTGAACCTAACTAAACCTAGTTTGGGCTGACAAACCCTTAAATGGATTCATGCGATACTGTAGATAGCTCAAGAAATTATAAACCTACGAATTCTATTACATGGTATATGTGGCTGATTAAGCCTGAAGATGACTATTCACTACTTTTCAACCAGACGGCTTCAGGAACAATTTTGCATATGCACAGTTTCAGAATATTCAAAAGTTAAGTTCTTAAATGTATTTCCATTCAAAACCTCAATCAATAAATTTTAAAAATTAAGATGGTAGGGCCATATATGATGGATTATGCTCATGCTTCTGGTGCTTGTGCTGCCTTTTCTGTTAAAATAAGAAACTCAGGAAAAGCAGTCACTTTAAATTGTTCTCCACTGTAAGTTACTACTTGACAAAGGGATACTGTCAACTTAAAATTACTACATTTTAATTTAAACAGCTATCTTTCAATTGTGTTGCTTAAAGCAAGCCACTATAAATACGCTACTGAATTACAATCTATTCAGAACTTCTAAATTGTATTTTCATCACTTTTTCTTGTATTCTTTAAAAGCAATATGAACAGAGATTTTAAATGAAAACATAAAGGCGATGCTGGTTTGCCTGAGCGCATGATATTATTGCATTAGCTGCTTATTTTAGGTTTTCCAACATTATAAAAAACACCACATTTTTCACTACAGCACTGATACTAGTAGGGTTTGAATGCCACTTGTAAGGGTTCAAATACCTTTGGATCCCAGTGGAATCAACCTCTATCTTCAACACGAATCAAGGCCATTTAGATCCTCTCAAGGGAGAATCAACAGCATGAAGACCCACCCTTCTACAGAACTGACTCCCTATCACCTGGAAGTCTCTGAAGGGTTGTCCAAGTAAGAAAGACTGAACCACTTGCATTCTGCCCCTACTGATACTCTTTCTAGGCCAATTCTGATATATTCTTCCAAGGTAGCATGGATAATTGCCTTTTTTTTTTTTTTTTTTTTTTCTATGAACACATAGAATATCTCATTTTCTAAAGTTTTTTAAACTAAATTACCTTCACAGCAGTTAAAAAAAAATCATTTCCAAAGACATTAAAATAAATCATTACAACAAATCACTCACTAGTTGAGAACTCACGTGCTTTTAGCTTCAGTCTGGAATGAGCTTCATTATTGGAGTGGGGTTTTTAGCAATTTGTTTATAACAAATAGAGAACCATGGCAATGATACATAGCACCATATCAGTATTGTTTTAAACCCTCTCTCTCTTTTTCAGTATTTCTGATATATTTGAAAAAGCCATGCACAAATAAGGAACCTCATTCTTATTCCCTAATCTAAATGTGCGTAACATACAACGCTGTAAGGAAACTAGAGACAGTAAAAGGGATAGGACCATCTGCATCCTTCTGAATGTCTCTCTGGTTCTCAGATTTCGGTGTGATTATTTTTTATTGTCTCATCTTGTTTGGCTGCCATAGCTACACAGTGACATTACAACAGAATGAAAGACGTGTTGGAAGTAATTGCTCAGAAGTTTGGTTTGCCCATAGGCATGGAGAAATAGGGCAAAAGGGAAGATACCTATCATCGCTTGCTTAAAATATTCTCTGAAATAAATGCTGATGCACAGGCTAACTTACGTAAGAAAGGTGAATGATTTAATCAGGTAATGGATTCAGATAACATTTAGTGTTAGGCTCATTGGAGAGCTGCCATCTTGCCACCAGAGACAAAGTCCACAGACCTTTGCACCAAGATGCAAGCTTCCACCCTACTTTTCTATAAAATCGAACCTTAGCTACCAGTAAGGATGAAAAGCTGTGAAGTCTAGCTTAATTTTCTTTCATTTCTTCCACAAAAAAAAAAAAAAGACATTCAATATATTACAAGAATTATCTTTGAGAGATGTAAATTAACCTTCTGAAGCCATTTTAGTCATGAGCAACTTAGAATCAAACTTATGTTGCCCATCTGAAATGTAACCTTGCCTGACTTAGTATAGCCAGGTCTAATTTCCCTGATTAAAACTTCCTGATTATAACAAAAATTTATTTATGGTAAAGCATTTGTAGATTAACAGATCAAATTGGTTCAGTAATGGGTAAACAGTGGAAAGAAGGTTGAAAAGCCTGAACACTAAAGGGATTGAAAACAATTTTGAATATTCAAAACAAGTGAACAAAGCACTCCTAGAAAACATGAGCTTCACCTAGATCCTAGACAGGCCAGGATTTGAGGACCACAGAAACCACACTACTGCAGAACTGTAGCACTGAGGGCTTTTAGGCTATCAGCATGAAATGAAATGGCAAATTTGGTCTAGTTCACGTAACAGTATGGTGACCAAAATTATTTCCAGGATGGAATATTTCTTTGTTTCTGTTAGGAGATGTGGACAGGCAACAACTTTCAGGGATAAAGGTCTTAAATGAGACAGTTGAAGGTAGGATTGCAAGGCTTCTTACTACTGATGCTTTACCCACCCTGTGTATAAAAAAACGACTGCTTACTCTATATTTTTTCACCCAAAAAATAAACACACAAACAAAGGAACTGAAGGCCTATGACTGCAAACTATGCAAAAATTTTTTAGCTTTTTGGGGGTAAATTTAAACGCTATTCAAGGAAATAAAAATAAGCTGTGACATCTTTGTAGCACGCCTTACTAGGAAGGCAATATATCAATACCTAGGGCTTTTCACATCGCCTTTTCAAGCAAGTTTGAAGCCAATAATACTAAGGAGTGTAAAGACAATAATCCTGAAGAGCTGGAAGAAAGCTGTCTAGATGGAGGTCATTATTTTACAGAGAGAAAGTCTGAAATAAAACATAATAGCAAACTAATGCCCACCCTTCTTCTACTGAAGGCAAGAGAACTATTTCAGTCTACTTGCAGAAACGTTTAAGCTCAAAGCATTGAGTAATTACATATTATTAATGCAAAATATGTACTTACTAGTCTTTATACTAACTGAGCAAATAAAAATGATTGGAAATGTATTTACACTAAATATTCACTATAAAATATATAGTAAGTACTACAAGACCTCTATACTGAACACAAGATTTTATACCCAGCTGACAACTGAAAATTCTTTTTGCTCTTTTTTTGTTGTTCTTTTAATGAAAGCTTAGATTCAAGATAATACAGTGAACAGCAAAAATTGTGGAGAGACCCTAAAAAATAAAAATAAAAATCAATGGTCCTGTAACTATTTTTAGGCCATGCTATTTTCTACTATCCCTGATGCTAAGCCAATTTTGGAGAGATTTGGCTGTGTGTGTGTTTCTGTGAGACATCTGAAATCAGCCATCACGTAAATTATCCCAGAAGCAAACTGAGAGCTGCAGCTGAGTGGAAGGCTGAGCAGAAAGAACATCCAGTTCTCTCAGCCCTTATATGTCACAAGAGGGGGCAGAACGTCATTAGATTCTGCTATGACCTAAGATTACACTGATTTTGCACTGTCAGCTGATTTTTGTGTGTGTTTTTTGTTGTTGTTGTTGTCGTTGTTGCTCTGGGTTTTGTTTTAAACCATGCAATTTCTATTTTTTGTTACTGATTTTTTTATCATTATCTATACATTCTTTATCACAGGACCAAGTTTAAATATTTCAGTGCTATGTAAAACAATTTATATTCAGAATAGAAAAAAACTCCTCTCTTGTAATTCAAGAAAATATTCATTCCATTTTCCTTTTATGAAAATAACCAGGGACTGGCAAGAGACACAAAGCAGGAGAAATCTGTCAGCCAGAAATGGACAGTTTTTGGACTAAATTTCTATCATCTGAAAGGGAGTGACAACCTCCATTAGCTTTTAAAACAGGTGTACAGTCTACACTAGAGGGAAATTGAAGTGTTGTAAGAGGCTACCCATATCTCGTGATGTGCTTCCTGCCTGCCTGCCTTACGTAAGGTAGGGGTGGAGAGCAAACACTGCGCTGGTTCCCTAAACAGCTGCCTGTAGCTTTCACCAACTGAGATCTGACAAGTCTCCCTTGAAATGGAAAGAATGGAAAGAATCCCATTGACTTAGTGGAAAGGACATCAAGCCTGATATGAACACAAGATCTGCTTCACAGTCACACTTTGTCAGCTCAGCCTTGCTCTCACTGAAATCAGGGCAGTTTTGCTCATGACCTCAACAGGAGCAGCACTAATGTTCTGAAGTCTGAGCTAATTTAGTAACTTATGAATGATAAAGCAAGAAAGGTCTGGTAAGTGAAACATTCCTTTTCACTGAATCTATAATTATTTACATATCACAACTAAATTATTAAGACTTAAAATAAGCAATTCTTAATTAAGATAAGCTATTCTTGCATATGTGTAGTTAGAATACTTGACTCTCTTTACTCTGCTTTACCATCCTGTATTTACAAATTTCTCTCTTTTTTTTCCTGTTTTCTTATTTGTACTTATTCAGCTATCAATTTGCTTTAAAAACAAACAGAACGAGAATGTGCTGTGAAGCAGGAAGCAAGAAAATGCAAGGGGAGAATGACCTCTACAAACATTAAGTTCTGTCATTTATAGCAAATCAGACTCAGGAAAATTTTTCCTCATGCAAGCTCAAAGGCAGAACTTGCTTATTCAAACCATAAGGAGTAGTTTTTTCTTATCTACTTCTTGTCATTTAACACAAATGATGGCTTGATTCACCAAAAATGTGTAGCTTCCATTATTTCAGATGGTATCTGAAAACTCTTATGCCTGCATCAGTTGAGTCAGCACCATTTCTGAAGAAGCTGCCATGACGTTATGATGGTAACATACCTCCTATTCTTAGTATCTTTGTTACTGCTTTTCCATCCAATGCCAGGATTTGCCTTACTGCATTTTTTTTTTTTGGTCTTCACAGCACCATCACCTGCTGATGCAGCTAGTGCTCTAACCCTGCTGAGATGTTTTGCGCAGCTGCCAGTTCTAACTTGAGCTGTGTGGCCAAGTCCAGGTTGCTAATCTGGAGAATGACGTCTCTGTCTTGTGCTTCCATGCCCAGAAACTTGCTGTCTGTGGTGCGGTGTAAAATTGCACGCTATATATTACAGCCAGAAGTCAACGCTTTATTCAGTTAGAGATTTTGATGCATTTTCTCATGCTCAAAATACAACTAAAATCATCATGCATTAATTCAGTCCTGTAGAATAGCTATTACACAGCAATTAAATGCCATTTATAAAATCAAAGTTGCTAGCTGAAGTGCCACTTGAAATTTAGCAGCCACAAATACAAATTCCTTCACTCAAAAGATTTTTGAGCTTTCCTGAAAATGTTCTTGAAGGTCAAATGAAATCAACTTTTTTTTTAAAACAAACAAACACCACTTTTTGAACCCAAGTAACTAGAAATTTCTGAATGTATGTTTATTCACCAATTGCAAACTTTGTAAAAATCAGCTCCATTATAACCACAGAGCTCTGCTGTTTCCTTCTGGTGGCAATATGGGCATCATGAAACGGCTGTTTCATGCTGGTAAAAGGCCCAAATTCCCCAGAGTAGTGGATTTGGTATGCTTACAACAATTAGTTGCAGAGAGTAAAATGATAAATTAAAAAAAAAAAATCTTTGTAATGGCTAAGTTTAAAAGAAAACATTATTTTTTTTTTTTTTACTAACTGTATATGAAATGTGGAAGCAGTACATTTTAAAAACTTCGATCAAATGTTTCAAATTTAGAGCCATGTGAAATTCCAAACTGGATCTAACTTTACTCTCCTTACTATAACTCATTTTTAAAAAAGCAAAGCATACCACCAGGTTGCAGTCCCTTTCCAGGTTCTCAGCATCTATGAAAATCAAGCAGGTTTTATTGAGGAGCTTAAATTTGGACTTAGCAACCTAATTTTAGTCTCTGAAGTTTGAATTTAATTTAATGTGACACTATATTCCTGTACAGGCCAAGCTTGTCCTCATGTTCTTTAAATAAAGCACCTTCAATTTTACTTGAAAGGATGATATCTAAATGAAAGTAGAAGGTTATTTTGTCTCTACTGGTCCTGTAGCTAGAACAAGTGGTTGTGCAAATTATTCCATTCAAACTAATTTATGCCAAAATATGTGGCATATTTGTAACAGGTATCAAGAGCAGATTAACACAAGGTACTCTACAGAGACCAAAAGCTGTCAACTTACTGTCCTTAAAATGTGATCTTACAGGCCATTTGGTGAACCTGTTAAGGTCACAGTATATTGTATGGGTGAAAGGCCACTTTATTAATAGTCTGACACTAACAAAACACTACAGCATTACATTTTGTTCCATTCTTAAATGCACTAGTGGTTTGATAAAGATATACAGGATTTTGGTAGAAATTGAAGGATGGTAGTGGTATAGCTAGGAGCAAAACCTGTGTGCGCCACAAGGTGTGTTCAAGAGGTATCCATTAGAACCTTAAAAAAATAATCACTTTTCTTGGCACCATTGATGAGAATCCATGAGCAACTCCTTCAGAAAAAAGAATGTGCACTGGATGGCTCTACTATTTTTGATAAGCAAAATAAACATAACAATGAGTTTAACATGGCAGAGCTCACAACGAAGCCCAAAGGGGCTTTTTCACAAGTAGCATCTGTAGGACCAAACATTACAAAGAATCAGAAGCTACGGTTTGAAGTTGTAACATCATTTAATCAAGGACTGTACTGCTTCGCTTTGAACAGAAGAAGGAAAAGAGATTTAAAGAATCACCAACCTTGAATTGTCCTCTTGAAGAAAGCCTTGCAGGCCTCGCAGGAAGCCACTCCATAGTGGTACCCCGATGCAATGTCACCACACACCAAACACAGTCTTTTGGGCATCGAGTTCAGCATATATTCACATTTGGTCTGTGAATCTTCGGCGATGGTACTGGAGCAGTCATCGTACCGTTTCCTGACGGGCCCGTTGCCCCCAAGCCCTGTGGCTGAAGGGTAGAGGGGAGGTGAGTCCAGCCCATTCTGATGTCCATTCATGGTGGAACTGTAGCTCCCGCTGGCGTCTGAGGAGCCACCGGGGCTGTGATGGTTGATGCTGTCCGTCAGAGAGGCAGGGCTCGACGGCTCCGTCTTGATGTACGACGAACAGCTAGAATCAATGTGTCGATCTTTGCTTGACATTCTGCAGAGAAGCCTGGAGCGGGGAGAGAGAGAAAGGAATCTGTGTATTAAAGACAGTGCTCTCTTGGTCTGCTCTGGAAGGGTTAGGGACTGCACATCATTCATTCATTAGTCAATACCTCTTGTTCTACATGAAGGTAATCAGCATAAGGGCACGACAGAGCTTTGTCAAAGCTCCAGACAGGCAGTAAACAAAAACTTTAAGAGACCAAACCCATCTGTTGTCCCCTCTACCTGCCTTTTAGGTTACATGTCAGCATCAGATCGGCTCTAAATTCCGAACTTGTCATCCAGGGAGTCAAAGCATCCTGAAATCCCATTAGATTACTAAAATATTACATTTCTTTTTCCACCAGAGCTTTTTGTTCTGTAAATTCTATCATTGTCAGGGACAAGTATTTTCAAGTTTGAGCATATATATGTTTAGCTCTGCGATTAATATTTGTCAACACACTTGAATAAAACATGTATCCACCATCCATTGAACCGATCTCAGAATTGAAGAGCATGTCTCCCACAAGCGTTTTTTTCTTTATTAATATTGCTTTATTATATATATAGCTATTTAGTAACCGAGTAGCACATCAACTGGGGACTCTAACAAGTAATTAAGGCTGGACTCCATTTTCACAAAATCTAAGTGAAATGATTAATCAGCTCTGGCTGCAATTACTTTCTAGCCATTATCCTCAGACTAACCAGTAATAACTACGCCAGCATCCCATATATCTGCAGCTCTATAGGATCTGACATTTTACGTGTTCCATTCTTGGATTAAAGAAATATATTAGAGGAAATTTTAGATAGAAGTTTTGTCTTTCAGAAGGTGAGATTCTATCTCAGTTTTCACCTTTTCGGAATTAAGCATCTGAAACAAAATCATAAAATATTTGAGCCAATAAATTAGCACTTTTTACAGGGGAAAAAAACCTTGTGTATTCTGTGCCCCAGTTTGATATTATTTTTAAATGCATTTTAGAAAGAATAAAGAACAAAAAAAAATCTGAAAGCTCTGAATCAGATACCATCTTCAATTTCTACAGCTGTGATTATGAGACCACAGTTGCAAATGGCCTACCCAGCATTTTCCTGACAGTAGCATCTGAAGCTGCCAAGTACAGATGACAGTTATGAGCATTTCTCTAGAATCATTTTCAGCAGAAATGCAACTATTCCGTAAAGCCACCCAACTGGAGGTATAGATTCATGATTTCAAAGCAAGCGCTTGAGTACAGACAATCTAACAAAGTAACTTTCTCAAGTCAGTTTTGAGATTTCAACATCACTCATTCAACTTTTTGCACGTTAAATATAAATGCATACATATTAGATGCATATGTACTAAATAAAATTTTTACTTCAAGCTCGAGAATCGAATGGAAACTAATGGAAAATAGGCATAAATCCAGAGACTTGTCGTATTTTCCAATGAGTGCAATCAAGATCAAAGCCTGACCATTCCTCACAAGTATTTGCTTAGGATAAGATTTGCGATAAAAATCAGTGCCCATCAGAATTATTTAGGATCTCTCAATCACTGTAAATTTTACTGGAAAAATACTATTAAAAATAAGTTAGATGTGAATTTGGATAGCGGCCAGACTGATGTGCAGAAATCTCACCCCCCAACTTAAAATCCGTACTTATTTGGGAAGGTGGAAGGAACATGCTATCTGGTGTCAGCAAATAAGCCAAGGAAATGGGAAGGTTAAAGCTGTGGAAATATCTTATTACACTGGACCACCTGCTTGTGTTGTCCTTTCCTCAAGAACTGGAGGGGGGGAAATCCCCTTGCCAGCCTGCGGTACCGTGTGCCTTTTCTTCTGCATCTGCTGCCTTGTAGCCGTCACTGTTAATGAGTGCTGTAATTAATAGATAGCTCTCTCTTGTCTCTCTACTTGCACTCCAGGCTAAGCACTTTTCTCAAGTCAACGTTTGAAAGAAAGCGGGTCGGCGCTGACTTACAGCAGCTCTGCAAATTCCTTTTAATTTAGAGCACTTACACCACCACTCCACTTATTACCTTATAATTACTGGACCGCTCTCACATACATTACGATCTTAGACTGGAGTTAGAAGTTATTAGGGTACTAAAACACGGTGTCGCGCTGTCTCTCTCTCCTCTTTCTTTGACACAATTTTATACAGCCATGATTAAAATTATCAATTAACTTTCACGTTCCAACAACTTATTTTTTATATTGTTTCTCTTTACACTAACAGTGAGGTCCTTTTTATTGAATAAACAGGTACCTGGTGATCTTCTCTTTCCTCTCCTGTCAAAACTCCACCAGACAAGACTCAAAAATAAAGCAAGAGACCTGTTGCGTACCGTCTCTTGTGCCCAGTTTGACGGCACGTTCTTGTCTCTAAACTCTCCTTCTGCTTTTTTTCTTATATGCACAATAATAAGCTTGAAAGTCACCCTCCACTTCCTAGAAAAGCCATTTGCAATTAATTAGTTGTCCAAATGTATTGGTTTTAACCAGCGCGGAAGCGGCTGTCTCCACTCGAAGCGGTCAGAACCGAAACACGGTCGCAGTTCCGTGAGCATGAACACACACCAGAAGCTCTGTGCAGGCTGAAGCTTGCCTGCTGATGCTCCTGGAGCAGTGCTTTCTGGTGCTGACCAAAATATGGCTGCTTCAAGCTGCAAGCTTCCAAAGCACGGGCTGGCCTGCTGCAGGATGGCAAGGTAAGGCCCATAAAACGTTAACCTTTCCATGGGAAGCAGAAAACACCAGCCAAGGTCGCAAGGAGAGAAAGTTTCTCTGTCCCAGAGCAGGGAACCAGGGGAAGGGCTGTGCACCCATGGGTAGCATCAGCATCCATCAACCTGCTCTGTTGCTGCCGCACCGCAGCTGATGAGGCCCTTTGTGGATGGCAGCTGGTGCCACCACCCCAGAGCCTGGAGTAGTGCCTTGGCTACAACCCCTCCCTCCGCTCCTCCTAATTACTACTTAGCTCGTTACCCTGAAGAATTCCTAGACATCACCACATTATAGTCTAAAACTACAGTCGGAGCTTAATTCTCCCTTCCTCTCTCTGTCTGAAATTCTACAGCTCTATTATTCAAGCCTGAAATATTCACAACTATCTATAAATTCAATTGTCAGCCGGTGGATTTTATTCTAAACCTGACTTCAATCTAAAATTAGAGGCACTAAAATTCACATTAACTCTAAGAGGAATGTAGTGAATAAGACTTTATTTCAAAAGAACACCTTTTTGTCAGAAAGAGCTATTTTCAAGATGATGGCTTTATCTGCATTCAAAGAGAATAAGCGCAATTCCACATTGTGCTGTTAATGCAAAATTTTTAGGTCACATTGGATTAATAAAAATCTAAATTTAGTTAAGGTTTATGAATAGAAATAACATGTGTCATATAAAAACGTGCAGTATTTATTTTAAAGCCTTGGTGGGGTTGTTTTTTTCCTTTACTATATTTTAAGTCAAAGCCACAGCAGCTCCAGGGAAGTTTTCAAATAACCCGGAAAGCTCGGGTGAACTTTGAGGAACTGCAGGGAAAGCAGCTGATAGGCTCCTGAATCATTCCATATTTGCACGCACGAGAAACTACACAGAGTGCTGCAAACTGCTAGTAATACGCAATACGTAGTACAACGCCTCACATCCTTGCTATATTCACTTCCCAACTTTTGTCTTTAAGTGAGACCAGAAGCCAGTTTCTGCTGGTAGAAAGGGAAACCAACGGAGCACTTCAAAACCCAGCCCTGCTTCAAAGTAGCCTTACACAATAGCGAACAAATTGTATGCCATGTGCTTATGGAAGGTTGAATATATTAAAAATTCATTAATGCAATCACATTCATATTTCCATCTACCTGCCACATTGCTAATGATATTGACAGCGCTGACACTAGCTAAATCAGTATCAATATACAAGCAGAGTGCAAAAATTAACCACATCTGATTAGAGCGTATAGCCTTAAAAAAAGAAAGCCTTCCCATTCAAGTCATATGTACCCTTGCATACAATTGGTTCAGGAAATTGTTTTTCCCTTACTGTCAATGCCTAAAGGAGGTCAAAAAAAAACAAGACAAGACTTCTTAATCTGCAAGCATACTTTAGGAACAAAAAGCTCTGCTTACAGTGTCATTCACTATTTCAGAGCTGTACTGGTGGCTTCAGTGAGAGCAGTAATTAGTCACAATAATTACAGTGAGCACCTTTATTATAAACCAGCACAAAAGCCCACTTTTACCTGCACATGAAGTTTTCAGTTCTTCTCTTGAAAAGAGAATTGCTCTACTTCCATAAAGGCCAGGCTGTTACCAGCTGATATTTTTAGTGACAGCTACTGGTGGGAGCAGCAGCGAGGCAGATGTCATTACGCACACGTAGGAGCTCTGTGCATTAACAGGGCCATCCATCTGATGTCTCTCAGCACAGTCCTCTAACCCATATGCATGCAGACCCAAAACATCTCACCTTGTTATCCTCACCTTTTGGCTGCAAAGAACCATTGCCTATAAGCAAGTCCATGTGAGAAGCCTACAGCAGAGTGAGGGATGGAGCCCAGCTCCTTGTTCTAACCATGAAGACCACACTTCCTCTCAAAAACCATGGTCACTTACAGAATCCGCACCAAAAATCAATAGGGAACAGCGAGACACTGCAGTCATTCTCACACCTGTATCTCTGAATGCAGGAGAAGAGATCTGCGTGGAAAGGAATGGCGATGCAGCATCTTACACAGATGCCTGTAACACCCCAAGCAGGTCCTGTGCAGGAGCCATGGTGCAATCTTGGCCATGCTGCTTCACAACAAGCTTTTTTTTTTTTTTTTTTTTTTTTTTTTCTCCAGCTAATTGCACTTCACTAAAGTGGCAAAATGTGAATCACTTAGGAGGAAAATGGGCACCAGCTGCTATTGTCAGAGAATGGAGATGCCAAAGAAAAGGCAAGTGACTGAATGAAGTGTCATGTCAGAAATCAACGGTGCAACGTGTGATTTGAGAAAACATGACTACTTTGCAGAGACAGGGTGTCATTATGGCATCACAGTAATACGGTGCTTTGACAACTGCTGGCTCTAACATATCATCATTGCATTAAGGTGCACTGGCTTAGTTGGGGGAAGGAAAAGAAAGGATTTCTTTTTTAATAAGAAATATTGTAAGGTCCACTTGGTTAACCTACTGGATGAGATCATTAATTGCAACTATTGCTAATCTCATTCCGTGCATGCACAAACAAAACTGTCACTACCCACTAGGTCTTTGTTAATAAACACCCACGTACTATGTACAACCATGCAGTAAGATATTTTGCACAAAATGGAATAGTGGCAGCTTTCTATTTATATACATTATTTTTTAAAAACCGTTGAATTTGTCATAATTTCCCATAATTTATTCTTTCATTTCTGTTTTCCCGAAGCCCTCACCACCTCACCATGGCAAGGTGAAGCACCACAGCAACTGCTGCAATCAAAGAGGCAACACCGCCTGCAGCCCTCACTGAGCTCCCAGCAGCAGTGACAGAGGAGTGCCCAGAACTGCACCAGCCTGCAGGCAGCCCAGGCTCTGCTGCAGCACTCACTGCATGCTCACTTGGAGTTGAGCAAACCAATCCAAGCCTTCACATTTGTGCCTCACCAGAGCCTGTTTTCTAGGTTGCTTTTAACAACAGAAATTTTTCAAGTAATTTGCAACACCTTGGAAATGAGGGGGAAACTATTTTAACACCCCTCTTCTAGGTATAAATATTTGTTATTGCTTCCCTTTCTATTTCAAGCTGATTCCCTCTGCTTCCTGGTTGATAAACTTTGTTAACAAGAAGGAAATGATCCTGAGATACCCCAATGTGTTGCATATTATCACTGTTGACAGCTCCTGCATTTAAGGCTTACATCTGATGCAACAATGCATACTACTATCATTTATCTTTAGCTCATTTCCTCAGCCCTATTTCCTCCAAGGGTGAGCATCTCTTGTTTAGAGCTCTTAATACTGCAAGAGAGCAACTGGCAAATCAATAAAACTCTTAAATGCATAATAATACTGCGTAATTACTTACATGATGTTTGCATAATTAACTGTCTGAGGTATTCCATGATATAATGGATACTCAGAGTACGGAATAACCCATAAGCCTATAAAACACATAGTGTTTATACGAACAGAAATTACGTTTAAAACTCTCATTCTAATAATCCAAATCAGGCCCTGGCACTATATGACAGAAAGCCTTCCTCTCCTGCCAAGCCTAAATCAATTCTTATGGCATTACTTCGTAACTAACACGATATTTCACTGATGATGACTATTATCCTGATTACTAGGAAGTAATGTAGTAACAGCAAAAATACACTTAGATTAAACAAACTACTGCTATTTAATCAATATTATTGAGACAAACTAAGTGTTTTAATAAGTCTGTATAGATGCACTAATGCAGGTTTAATTAAATGCATCCTTAGACGTGCACAAGCTTTGCAACTTACAGCTCCTATGATTTGACAGACTGGAACATAACTCTTCTGAATTTAAAAGCAGAGGCACTTAAGAGCCAACAGCATTTAAATCCTTTCATGCTACAGAATGACTGTTCTTTTCATCAGGTACTTTTTGGGGAACAAAAAGTGAACAGAGAAAAATAATTAAAGGCCTTGCACCTTTGGGCCAAAGCACCAGACACCTGAAGAAGTGCCAACCCTCAGTAACACAGCTGTGCATCCAATATATGGCACTGAAGCGCACACCTCCAAACAAGAATATCTCCAACTGAGAAGTAAAAAATAAAGCTGAGAGGAAAAATCGCAGAACTGACCTTTATGTTTGCAGACATGTAAGCAACAAATATCCTATTAGCTGTTATGCACTACCAACAGACCACCGCCACAGAAAGCTTCCTCTGGAAAAGACCAACTCCTACAAATGTTGTCTCCTTTCTTTTCTATGTGCTCTGATGAATCAGCTTACAAATATTCAAAAAAGGAAAAAAAAAGAAAGAAAAAAAGAAATAACTGAAGGGAAGACAACACAAGAAGTGGATGCGGATAGCACTTTACACTAAAAGCATTCTGGGAGTTCCACAGAAAAAGAACATACAATATTGTCTATGTATATGTATGTGTCATAATTGTGGGGTGCATATGTCATTTTAGACATCTATGACTCAACTTAAACATCTGTAAATACTTCATATTCCTACTTGATTTTTAGGTTTCTCTTTTCTCCTGTTTCTAACACTTCCACAGTTAGACCAGGGCTGTTTTTTGCATTTACTGCTCACTACAACACAAGATTTCAGACTCACCATCCCCTGCTGACTGGCCTCCAGCATCCTAACACCCCCCAGCTGTGCTGCTACAGTGGCTCACACAACACAGCTCTTCACAGCCTGCACACAATGTGTCAGAGTTCCTGTGCCCAGGTTTAAGAAAGACTGTGATGTGACAATTAGAGAGACGGCCAAGCCTGATCATATGAAAATCAGTCTATTCATCAGAAGAGTAAGATTTTATCACTCTATATTTTCAAACTGCAGACTAACGTCTTCAATTCGCAGCACATATTGGAAAGGAGTGATGTCTCTGTTTAGGGAGCCTGGTGTTTTCGGTGCTGAAGCCCCAGTGCATGGAGGATGCACTCCATGGGAGCAGGTGGAACCCACCTGCTGCCTCCAGCCCCAGGGGATGTGGTGAAGTGTCGAGGAGTCATCTGATCATTCATTGTGGGGATTCTTTTCTTATTAAGAGAAGTCAACTGAAGTAGCAAACAAAAAAATCAAATGCTACATTCAGCTACTTCAAGGGAGAAAAATACAAAACTATGAAAATATGCAGAGATTTATTCAAGAACATAACAGGCTTTTTAAAGAGGGATTATTTTGAAACGATTACAGCATCAAAAGCAGTAGCTCGGCCCAGTCAGTAAGCCAGTACCACAGATCAGAGACACACAGCTGCCACTCAGCACTTCCCAAAAGGAAAAAAAGATGACAAAAAATGCCTTCAGTCTCAAGACAAATTTTGGATCGTGAGATTTTCCCCAATTTCTGCCAGCATTTGCCTTCCCTCAGAGAGGTAGCGCGTAGGTGTGTGCATGCCATGTACCTGCCTCCTACCCAGCTCCCCTCCGTGATTTTCTCTGGGCCTATAATGGAAGAATGATAATTTGCTAGCCAAATTGCAGGAGTAATTAGAAAGACAGTACCAGGAATAGCAGCAGGGAGCCAGAGCTTGGAGGGCTCAGGACTCCAACTTTGGAGGCAGCAATCTTCTCTCTGCCCCAAGCCCAGCCATCAGCACCATTCCCCCCCATGTGGCCACAAAGCTACTTGGGGAGCTGGGAAATGGCATTTGCCTGCAATCAGCCTTTAAGTGAATGTTTGTCCCAGTGTGCTACACCATGCTGTCAGCTAGCAGCGGGGAGCTGCTGAGTTGTTACTACATTTGATTTGACTGCCAGTAGGAAGCTTTATTTCTACCAACTGTTCGTTGCCAGCTCTATGGATCTTCTCTAACTTTGAGAGATTTTTTTTTTTTTTAAATATACTCTATTATTTTGCACTGACTGTATGGCAGGAGCAGCTCCCCATCACTATGTATCACAGCAGTCTCTCCACTTGTACTAGCTGCCACAAACACCAAGCAGTAATTGTATTAAGGCACCTGTAGCGTGTTCCTGGCACGCACCAGAAAGGCAATTTTTTAACAAGTGAACACCCAAAGGGGAGGTGCCAAAATGGATATTAATGTAAGCAAACTGAAGCAGGGCAATTTCCTTCTGATTTTTTCCTGAGAAACGTGGGATTACAACCTGGTGGATAAGACATGAAGAGAAGCCAAGTGGGTTTTCCTTCCCTAGGGACTCTCCATGTCTCCACATGCTTGCCAGCAGAGCCTTCAGGAAGGTTTGTGTTTGCTTGACTATTACTCACATCTATCCCAAAAGGTTTCTCCTCCATCAAACCAGATCCTACAACTTTAAGGGTTGTTTACAAAGCTTCCTCTCCCAACACAATAATGATGATTTTGATAATTAGGATCTAATTATAATGGATCTGACAACAACTTCCAACAACGAAAAGCATCTTTAGAAAAATGAAAGCATATGCGTGAATAGTGCAGGGAGGTGGGGCAGGGGGAGAAATACATTCCTGTGAGACAGGCTGAGAACTCAGCCTGAATGAAAAAGTAATTAACACTAAAGAGCTAAAACTGTAATTAAAGAAAATTTCATTAAAAGGAGGCAGGTGATTCCACTTTCCTAAATATGACAAGGTGCTGTATAAAAATAAAACAGCAGCCGCTTTCAGCGCGCGGAGCAGGAAAGCCGTGTCTTTAACCAGATCAAATTCTGGAAATTGGCTGTCAAGACGGGATTGTTCTGATTTATACCCGTCTATCAAGCGTATGAAAGAGAGAGACAGGAGAGGAAAAGAAGCAAGCTGCTGTCGCTTCCATTCGCAAAGCACCTTTAATTTCCACGGCACCATCTGTTACCAAATCTAATTCACATTCCCTCCTAATCTGGTTTAGTTCCGTAATACTAATTCTTCCACTACTCTTATGGACATCGCTCTCAATAAAAAGCTTTGGTTCTGGGCTGGTAAAAAATTGAATATTATACAGTTAAGGTTCTGGTGACTTAAGTGAAGCATGTTGTCCATTAAAATGCACTTCTGGTAAAAGGATTTGCTTCCAGTCAGTGCAGGGATCCGGAACTGCTCCTGTTTGAGAGCAGCAGCCACAGGGGGGTGGGAGAGGGAGAAATGGGGAATAAGGGAGAAACCACAGCCGATGATAGGAAAGTAGACTGGGGATCTGAAAGCAGAGGTTGTCATAAAATACAATTGTTGTCAAGTTTAGTCACTTTCAGTACTGGCTATAAAATCACTTTGTCACGCTCCCGTACTGAAAGCTTGGAACTGTATTTTTGCTAAGAAAACTAAAAGTAGTGAAATCTAAAATGCTAGGGGAGGGAGAGGTATGAGGAAGAATACTTCAAAATGGTGAGATGAAAATGTCTGCGAGACACCAACAAGTGAGGGACAAAAATTCAAAAGTTGTTTAAAATAGTCTCCTGAATAGCAGTATTTCACACAGAGCCACAGCCTGAGTCTTAGCTATGTGACGATGACAAAAGCCATGCTCATTTTTGAGGGATCTTGCCTGGGAATAGAGCAGAGGACAAACCCTTCCTGCATTGCAGCCAATCCAGAAAGGCAGCTGGGGGCTCTGCTGCTGCTAAGGTGATTGGGCTTGCTTCTTGGTTAACACCACATTTCTAAATATTCCTACCAGTTACACTTGTACTTATATTGTGCTAACATTTATTAATAATATCCAACTTATACATTCTGATTTTAATGCAGACCTTGAACTGCATTTTCAGGGATTTTAGTATCCTATTATCTCCTTTTCATGGATGAAGAGACAGTGAAGAGTTGCTGAATGCTCCTTTGCCAGCTAATAAACACGGCATGGGACAGAACTGAAGTTCTAGAAAATCCCAATTGGATATATATATTATTATTTTTTTTTTTTTTCCCCCTTGTTGCCATTTCTTTCACGAAACCACAACTTGGATGTACAAAGTTTTACTTTTTTACTTCTATTAAGGGAACTTGCCTTGAACTTCCAGAAATGAGACTTTGATTATTTTTACATCGTTTTTTCTATAAAAGAATATTATTTTAAGGTTGAATATATCTAAATTAAATCTATTCATACATCTACATTGAAATGGTTACTTTCCTATTAAAGTATTTCTTTGTGTGCATGGGTCAAAAGCCTATTACAGGGGAATAGACTCAGTGACTCTGAAGCTCTGAAAATTTTTAGTTAATGGTGTTATTCCCCAGCCTGAATTCAGAAAGCCTAAGGTCCTGATACTCTGATAAACAAGATGCCACAGGTATGCCACCATAACCTACTGCATCCAGAAAGAGCCACTCTGACACTGAAGTACTCAGAGGGCATAGCAATCTATACTTTTTTGAGCATTTGTGCAACTTGAGTCCTATCTGTAAGCACCAATTTCTATTTCTACACTATATCTACATTCCTTAAGATTTGCCAATGAGAACTCTAAGAAAAACTTAATCTCTTTCTTTCATTTTTCTTCTCTTTGTTTATCTATCTTGATTCTGGAGGCTCTGGAAATTAAGGGTAAGTAAAAATATTTGGATACGCTACTGATAACCGAAGCCATCACATGCTGAAATAAATCAGAGAATTTACAGAAGCAAAAATCTATTCAGGTTAAGTCCCTTCTAGTCTGTCTTGGATTGTAATGTGTGATTACAGATTTTTAAAAATAAATAAATAAACCTTTGGCTTTTCACAGTTCCTCGTTCTTCACATATTGCTATGTGTAACTTAAACCTACTTATGCCACTGGGTTTACACATCAGAGCTTTGCCTCTGGATACAAGCAGCAAAGGTCAGCAAGGAAGTAGCCACTGCAGCTTTCGCTTTCCAAATGTTTGCATGACTGCAGCAAGTTTGCAGGATGAGATTTTCACCACGTCCTGATAAGGTTTCAACTCTTTTACCCTTAGCTTTCTATTTTGCTAAGGGCTACAGAAAGAAAAAGAAAAATGTTTCGAAAAAAACTTCTAAAGTAAGAAACGTTTACCAGACTAATTATTACACTCAGAACAAGTGTGCTGCTACTTGCAATTGCAAGCAATCATATCAACATTCTGCAGTTACCAAATGCTTAACCCGTGGTCATCTCTTGGGTAAGAATTCACCCAGAGATTTGCCTAAGCAAAGCTTTACAAGAACAGCCACACATTAATTACTTCATGCCTACATGCTGTAAATTGCAGTTATATTTTGATGACAAATTAGCTTTCATTATTTCAGCAGTATGAAGTCTGGATCAAATACGCATTCTTTGTAGATCTAGAATTTCTGCTTAAGCCCACTGTGTTTAAGTAAGCAAGGAAAAAAAGAAGGCCTTGAAGAAAGCATTATGTTCCACCAGTAAGATAACTGAACATACATGAGCCCAAGAAGTGCTGGGCCTCACTGGTTCTAATGCAAGTTTGAGCTGCCCAGTAAATTGATTATTAGCCCTAGTCAGTTAATAGGAGTTTCTTCACAGAAAGAAAGGCCTGAGTTTCAAATAAAAAAAAAAAAAAGTTATGAGCAGCCAAGATAACACCAACACGCTGAAAACTTTAACAGCCCATAGATGGAAACTTGTGGAGAACAGCACAAACACCTAAGGGAGGCCCATATCCACTGTCAGATGCAAAATAGGATGTCACCTGAAACATGTCACAGGACAACAAACAACAGAAGCATATGATGGGGGTGATTGGCTGGTGGTACATTGTAGGAGCATTGTTATCCTCCAGGTTTTACTAAATATGAGGGCCCAAGATTTACGTTGGGGGGATACAGCCAAGAATGCCGTAGAAGTGGAAAAATACAGCAACAGTATGCAGTACATCACTGCTAAGATAATTACTTATATAAAAAGTTGGCATTCTTAGGACTTCCAACCTGCAGAGATGAAATTTATATATCCAAAGAAGACATAATAATAACCTGTCAGCCTGTGGTGATGGATATGTTTTTAATCCAAATGACCACAATCTCCAGTATACCTGTCATAAAGAGACATACCAAAAAAATGAACTTTCATAATTCTTTAACTTGAAAGGGAAAAAAATAGAAGCATGATAAGTGGCTCATTCCAGTGGACAGATGGACAGGCAGTAGGAATATGAGTATGAATAAAAGGTATTGTTCCTTCCCTAATGCTATTTTCACTTGCTACGTACTACAACTCAGGTACGGTATTCCTTCCTCTGACAATTCAGATATACTTTGCACAAGAACAGACTGCAATAAAGACTAAGAAGCATATTATGCTGCTCAGATGTCATTTGAAAGCAATAATTTGTAACAAACTAGGACAGATGCACTACTTCAGGAATCTCTCACTGACCTGAGGCACTTTCCCACAAAGTCCTCCTATTCTTAATTTCACTGTTAGCAGGAATGAGTATCTAAATTGCATATTTTAATTTTAAAGTTCACACACACAAAAAAAAAAAAAAAAAGAAAAAAAAGAACACTGGCAAAAATCAAATAAATGCATCAGACCCCTCTGATGCAGAAGGGAAAGAAACACACAGCCCTCTCACATCCCTTCCACTTACCACACAAACATATCCACACCACATATTCTCCACAAATCTTACCAGGGTCGCATTCTTCCAGGGGCAAAAATGACAAAGAAATTTAACTAAGTTAATTTTAAGTGTTGAAAATGTAGGCAGACTGCTCAGTTATTTAATTTTAAAAGATCTTCATTTTCCCATCTGTGTTATGGCAATTTTATTACACATTCGGCAAATTTACAGTAACAAGATGTTCCCCTGACAAATTAATCACTTTCCAAGCATTTTATCATATAAATAAAATATCACCTCAAGAGAGAAAATCAGCTCAATCAGTTGATTTAACCCATCTTTCGGGGAACTCGTCTGAAACAGATTGAGCGCATTTTTTCTGAAGAGGGACTGCACACCTCCTCCTGGACTCACAGCTCATATGGTGTGGTTTTTTTCAGAAGAAAATCTTTAAGGCTAGCAAATGGCATGCAAGGTTCTCGTAGGAAGAGCTACTGTGTGGCTGCAGCGACAGACCTCTACCAGGAACAGTCCATTCATTAAGGAGGAGGTACTGACCTTAAGGGAGGCACTACACTTATCCTAGCAGCACTGTTATCTATTTCAGCAACACTCCTGTTTTACAGCAATCATAATATAATAGCCAAATATATATACTATACACATAAAAAAAAAAAAATCTGCTCTATTGTTTTAGGAATCTCGTAATAAAATAATAAAACTAAAATTCCAATCATTGTTGCGGCTGATCAAATCTGTTTGTTGTTTGCTTTTAAATTTCCCCAGCACTCTCCACTCATTGTGGAAAGCAAATTTTGTTTCTGACAGGCAACATTAGAGATGTCACACGTGAGCAGCAGAGAAGAGACTTCAAATCCAGTTTTCCCAAACTAATCCTTAAAACAACTGGCTGCCTTTCTGGAGAGAATCTGTCACTGGAGCAATTTAACCTCAGTGCCACTTAACCTCTCTCCCCCCTTTCCCCGCTCCATTCAGGAGCTGCCAACAACAAGCAGAAACCAGGAGGACTGGTTAATGCTCTGTTAATATTACCAGAACCTAAAGCTGTTAGAGACAAAAAATAAACCTCAGACAACTTTTTTATTCTTTACCTGGAGTTAACAGCACTATTTCCTTGTTCCTGTATCAACACAGGCATTTTGTAATTATTCACACGTTTAAAAAAGCCCTTTTGCCAGAGGAGCCACCCCACCAGACAACACAGATACTTCACTCCTGTAACACAGCCATGCTCTCCTGTGAGATATTTACAATATTTGCAGCAAAGACGTAGGCGCTGAGGAAAAAAAGAATTCACATATCTAGGCAGCCTTTTCATCTCCTTCCACTTCCTTAGCAAAACACTAACATGATCTCCCCAAATACTAACTTATATCATGTGAATACACAACAATCTACAAGCAAGAAAACGGCATGATTTGAGAAACACTCATACAGCAACAGAAATGCTAATATTTGCTACTTAGCCCACGTAATTTATAACGCCGCAAATAGTCATATTAACACTATGGTTCTACAAGGCATTAGCATTAAAAGCTACAAGCTCTGTATAACCCTGAATGGCTTAGGTGTTAGCAATTAGGAACTTTTAGATGAACAACTAAAAATTTACATACAGTGACAAAATTTCATATCCTACCTTCATCTTTTACCTGCCAAAATATTCTTGTTTGAAGGACTTTCTAAAAAATTACTCTGGATTCATGAAACACAGTGGATCATGATCTCCTGCAAAGTATTCTGACCATAGGTCAGAGCAACTTCAAATCTCTAAATGGATACTGGGAAAAATGAAGTGAAATAGTCTTTAATGTCAGACTTTTATTTGGGGGAAAAATGTTGTATTTTTGTGCAAGATGCAAGAGAATGAGGTCAACTGAAAAGGCTTATTATCCACTGATCCTTTCCTCCAAGTACCTAGCTAGGAAATTTACTACCTGTAACAAGTGACCTATGCGTGCAGGTTTTGCAGGGTCAGATCCCAAGAATCAGTGTTTCATTTAAGGAGCAGTTTCTGCAGCTATCAGTAGAAAAGAGGGCAGTCTAAATGCAAAGTGTGTAAAGTGTGTACTGTTTTTTTTTTTCTTTTTAACTTTAAATGTAGGAACAGGAAAAATGCTGTTGTTTTTTTTTGTTTGTTTGTTTGTTTTTACTTAATGTATATATTTAAAAGACTTGGAGCAGCTGGAACTGCAAGTCAAAGGAAAATATTCTGTTCTTATCCATTACACACAAAATGACCACGTTTGATCTACACATAATTAAAAGCACTGTTTTCCTTAAGCAATGAAGTGTAAAGTTTAAGCACTGGATGACAAAAAGCACAAGGAGAAGAAGCTACTTTCTCCTCAGTTACATCTTTAGAGCTAAGCAAAAATCACTGAATTAACTGACATCATAACACAACTCAGAATCCAGCATCCTTCTAGGCAGTGGAGGCCCAGGTGCCAGTGCACCCACTGTGGAAGTGGATGAATTTGATTCCCTACAGTAAACACTCAATTCCTTTCAAGATTCAGCTCACCTGGTTACAGGACCTACCCAGCACTTCATAACAAGTCATAGCCATTCACAAAACAAAGGGCAAATCTTTCAGACCTCACACAGGGCAGAAAGTTTTGGGATGAGATGTATCCTATGTGAAACACTGGGTCCCTCGCTCCTTATTTAATTAATTCAGACATTATCTAAATGAAGCCAAGAGTCTTCCATCAGAACTCCTTTCACAGCCTGCTGATAGGCTTGAAAAATTCTGTATATGGCATTGAGATACTTAGGCCTTAATTTTTGAGATGAGCAGAATTCTTCCTATTGGCCTTTCGATTAAAAATTTAAGTCTTATTTTGAAAGTCATGTCCTTGCAGTTCTAAAGCCACTATTCTTGTATGCATTGTAAAATAATTTTCATGCTTTTTCCTTCCTGTAATTGTTTCCTGGTCCACCACAGAACATATACTGTACATCTAAAATCATTTAGCATAGAGACAATCTAAATAGAGGACAGGTACTCAAAGTTCCAAAAAGTTAAGATACTTAAAAACAGCCTCCAGGATCTCAACTTTTGCAAACAAAACCTCTTCAGTCTGAGGAAGATACGGGACACAGAACCTTTCAATTTGAAAGATGACAACGTGGATTATCTGTTAGTTACACATGCCAGTAGGGTGATCCATTACCATGGACGTTCTACCAAAAGTACATGATGTTGCCTTAATAGCAGCTACAGCCTTATTGGCTTAAAAAAAAAAAAAAAAAAATGTAAAAAGGGTTTTGCATGTGAATTGAACTTAATAGGTTTGACATGGACTAACCTTAAAGAATCCAATCCACTCAAATCCCTTTGAAGGCTGCAGCTGAATTTCATGCAAATCTTAGGGAAGTAGCCAGGCTGTTAGGATTTCAAGATGCTGCACGCCTTTCTTCTGCAGATCTAAACCAGGCAAAACAATGGCACGAAACCCTCCTACAGTTTCAAGGATTCCTCTTTAGATGATCCTGTTTTTACTCCACAGCTGAGGAAAGTCAGACATTTAAAAGCAGAAAGCAAGAACAACCTCACATCAGCAACATATCCAAGTATGAACCCAATCTTTTCATTTTTCAAACACAGCGTTACAGTAAGCCAGTGTTTTCTGCATTAAAAAATAATATGACATTAACCACTAACATTAAAATGTTCAGAATAAAATGATTCAGAATTCCCTATGTTTCTATCTAGCACTAATAGATTGTTACATTTTCTAAAAATAATTGAATTTAAGCAATAAATAATCTACCACAAACTTTCTGGAGGTCTTCTTTAAAATCAAGCATCAACTAAACAGATCTGTTTATTTTTCAAGGCCACTGTACCATTACTGTTTGCTCACCCCCATTTAAAAATCTCCAAGAGATTTTTAATGTTCTACTCATGTTTCTATAAACACAAGGGCATATGTACTTCTGTCTGTAAAACAATGTACACACTGACAGCTGGAAAACTGTTGACTGGATTTAATCCTCACCTGATATACGAAAGAGAAAAAGGAAAAGGAATATTTGTCAGCTGCTTTTCCTCTTAGAACAGAGTACAGATGACTAAAAATGTAACTAACTATAACCAAATCAAAACCACACAGTGCATCTAAAGCACCAACTACATAAAGTACTTATAAATTCTTGGTTAACAAAGGGCACAGAAAGCCCCTAGAGGAAATATTTTATTTCTGCTAAATTAATACCTAAAAGCATTACATTTCATCAGTTTCTCTTTGGCTTTAAGTCCCCAAAGATTCTCCTTCTGAAACTGGCTATATTTTATGCACAAACCAGGCTGAGAGCTATCTAAATCTAGATAAAACTCATTGGCTTGTAATCTTCACAATGATCTATACATCTAAATCTATATGCAAATCAAATGCTCTCATGCATTAACACATTCCAAAGCATCAAGGAGTAAGACAGTGCTTTCTCCCTCTCGAAGCCCCCCTCCTTTTCTCCTCTCCCCCTCTCTTTATTTACACGAGCTACCTAAATAATTCACACTGCCTCCTTTTCAGCCTGAACGTTCCTCTGTTGAAGCCTGCAATGAGCTATTGCAGTAACCAGATGGACACATGAATGCAGCAGGTGGGACAGATGGCAGACCGCCCTGTCTGACGCTGGCTGCCTCAGCTTGGACGGCCTTTTCCTTCCAGGTACATTATCCTCAGCGTAGCAGAAAGCAGGATGCAGAGGGGAAAAACACATTTGCCTACAATACTATGGGAATCGGTTAAATAAACGACGAGATGCATATTTGGTTTTTAAACCAAAATGTCATTTACAGAAAGCGTGTGTATGAAGCACTGCCTCTCCTCCCACACCAGAGCAGAGTGTGTCCCTATTCCCAGCAAGCCTGAGAGGTGCACAGAAAGCAAAACACAGCTGAAATCTTAGAAAGATCTTAAACTTGTGACCTCACAGTTTTGACTGCTTTAGTAACAACAACAAAAAACCCTCCCTTTTACAGGTAAATGTGTTTTGTTGGAAGGGGGGAGGAGGGATGCCTTTTATATAAATCCATGCACCCTATTCTATTGTACACAGTCCCAGTTTTTAGTTTTTAGCAGCTATTACAAATACAGTGACAAGCCTCAGCTTCTACCTGTGTAGTATGCATTCCTTGACTGAATTTCTTCTGTGTCCCACTTCAGGACACATAAAACTAAGATCTTTTTACAGAAGATTAGGTAGGTCTAGCAAAGAAATTCAACTGAAAGCTGAACCAGTAAATTTTTCCTTGACTTCAAAAATGAACATTTCGATACGTTGCCTTCCTCTCCAGACTAGTGAGCAAAACACTGTGAAGAAGACAGCAAGGGAAGGAAAAACAACATGCTTTTCAATCTAGAGTGCTGATTCAATGTATTAATTGAAAAGTACTGTTCCAAGAACAATTTTTAAAAATCACATTACAAAATATATTGAAAATTAAGCAGTCAGTTAGATGCTGCATGCAATCTTCTGCTGCCCAGCTCTGTCCCTCCCAGGCCTTCTCCCACCCCTCCTGCTGTATGTCAATGACAGCAGCTCATGCTGCTCCCTTGCCATCTCCCTCCCTTTCACACTGCTTTTCACTCTAGCTCCTTTTCATTAAATACACCTTCTCTGAACTGACACAGAGGAAACCACCCACCTCTCCTTCAAATGCCTCCCAGTGGTAGATTTCTGCTGATCTACAAGAAAACAGCCCATGCCTCATTGTTAGGCTGAAGTTAATGCTTTTATTGTAAATTAAAAACACACAAATGCATAGATATTACTCAGCTGCATAAGCACACATACACAGCATGGTTGCCTTTCCCATATTAAAAATATTAAAAACCCTTTTCTGAGTCTTGCATGAATTACTTATGTTTGTAGCCAAAGCTCTTAAACAGAACGACCTAAATACTTACAGACTATGTATGGCAGGGGCCACATGTACCATGCATGCTACCATAACTGAAATACTAAATGATAACAGAGTAAATTGTATTGAATTGATTTGCAATTACACTCAACTATTGTGTCAAAATAAATTTCTTTTCATTGAAATAAGTGACAAGAGAAAGTTGAAGCTAAGAAAAAATAAAGGCTAAATGGAGACATGATACATTCTAGATTCTACTCCCTTGGAACATACTGGTGAAACTGGAAAAGGGAACTGACAGTAAATAAACTTGTATGGGTAAACGAGGACTGGTCCTAACTGGCAACCAAGGCCTGAAACAAGTACAAACTCACCTCTTTACATATTAAACACACAGAGCAGGGACTCTAACAATAATAAACATAATATAGAATCCAGTTTTATGTGGCAGAGGGAGAGGACATAAAAGATTATCGAAAAGTTTATCCTTGTAAATTTCTGACCTGACAGAAGCCAGCAATAACAAAATCTCAAGAGACAGACTGCTTTGATGGGAGGCCTGGACTGATTTCAGGGCCAAAGAAGTTAAGTACCTTGACTAGACTTTAGACAAGTGGAATGATTTCTGTACACCTACCTTTCCTAGCTGAAAATCCTGAACCTCAGGGGCTTACTATCACTGCATCTCAAGTAGAAATTATAAAAAATGAATGTGATCATATATGCAAGGGCTCACATATGAAATCATATAACATTTTGCAACAGATTTCAATACCAGCAACTTCCAGAAATGGTGAATTATGCACTAGCAACCTCAGAAAAGCATTTCAAGGTAAAGTGACCAGTTTACGACAGCACAGAGAGACAGTAAAAGCAGAGCACTTTACAGTCAGTTTGCCAATGCTATCACACAAGTTATGATTTCATCATTATGAGGTAGCCTGTTTTCACAACAATACATAAACAGGACTCTGAACATGCAGGAACACCCTCTTTAAAAATAAAACCCTGAACCACTGCCAATTTGTCACAAAAGAACACACACATCGGAGCAGCAATTTTAGTGCTAAACTAGGATTTTAGGCAGCGCATCACATTGTCAAGCTTGTTTCACCAGTGAGAAAATGCTAATAACAGTGATAAACTAAGAATTCCAAGCCTCCTGTTTTCAACAACAAAGGTATTTAAAAAAAAAAAAAAAAAAAAAAAAAGAAAAACTTTTCTACTATCTTGCAAACCTATTCATTTTTCCTTAACTTCAATTTTCACCTTGAACACAACCTCCCTGCCCATGTAACTCCCTACACTGGTTTGTGGCCACACACAGCAGCAAAGCCCTTTCCCAAACCCTGAAGTTTTCCTCCAAAAATCAGTCTTGAATCTCTACAGGAAAAGATGCACACAAACACCCTCATGGCAAAAGGAGCTGAGACACATAGGTGACTGCGAGGACAGGATTTTGACCCCATAAAAGCAGTTGCATACACAGGTATTTCAGCAGAAGTACTTGTATGCCTAAACGCTTACCTATGATCTGACAGTTTTCAAGGAGTTGTTATTGCTGCAGAGAGCACTGAATGCTTAGAAAAAAATTCTGTTCAATAGGGAAAAAAATTGTCAGTTGTAGTCCCACAAGAAAACCATAGAAAGGAAGGCAATCACAGTTAAAGTGGACTTGATAAAAATACCAGTGAGCTGATTTCCAAAGAGCCAAATTTCATTAAAATTCTGCAAACAGAAGATCTGATGAATTGTTCTGTGTCTGAAGTTGTAGAACTTCTCATAATACTAAACCACTTCAGGAAAAGTGAAATTTTTCTTTTTTTTTCCCCCCTCTAAACTATATACATTTCTATGTGAAACTTCACAGATATACCATCATCTTCTCAGATTCTGGCTGAAGAAAAATTAGAAAAAACAACCAATTTCATAGTAATACAATTACACACAGTCTTTTGGAAAAATTATGTCTCCTGAAACATGTCTTTACCTAAAATGGGAATATTTTTCAGGTCAGACAAAACATTGACCATGACAGAGAAAGTGGAGTAGCTCATAAGCAATCAGAATATATAACAACAGATAAACACTGCTTCCGCTGCAAATGTTGCCCCTGGTTTTTAGCAGAGCCTAACTGAGGGCAGAATTTGATGTTCAGTGAAAAGCATACAATAAATACATGTTTCAAAAGCCCCCAAACATGCAACTTCCAAGGACTGGAAATACTACCCTTCTAATGAGCTGTGTACAGAAGTAATAAACAGGCATGAAGCCCTAAGTCATAAAGGAGCAATTTCAAAAAGACAATACCATTTACCTGCTCCTATCAAACACTAAGTGCTGATATTCCACCCTCCCTTCCCCCTGCTGCTAAAACTGAAGCATAGCTTTGAATACCTTGACAACCGCTGCTATATCTCTGGTTTTACCCTATCAGAAGTTTAATTTTTAAAAGAGGAAAAAGTGCCTTTAAAAATCTGAAATGCATACTAGTTCTTGCACTTACTTCTCTGCAGCTAAGCAGGGCCATTTACACCGTCCACTGAACACTGTTTAGTAAACATGACAAAAGAGCTTCTATCTTACTGCCCTTGTAAAAGCAAGGCAGGGGTTCTGTTTTTAGTGCACACTATGGTTCGATGTGAATCCTGTTCCATGTTGTTCACACCTGCTGCTGACTAGCAGCCTGCTGATGGGTTGTGGTTTGTACTGCTCCAGCTTCAACAGAACCTGATCTACCAACGTGGAAACAAGCCCCAAGTTGCTAAGCAAAAACTTTTAAAGGGAAGAACTCTTTTTCTTTACTCCACTGCTTCCCCCTCTTTTAAGTTTAACAAGAAGCTTTAAGCTTTCACACTTGTATTTAGTCCTCATGTCTAGTTTTTACAGGAGTTCATCTCCATATAACAAGTCTTAAAGATAAACATAATGTACAACCTTTATAAACACTTGTTGTGTTTATAACTCACCTTTTCCTTCGTGCCTACAGAAAATAATAGGCTTTGCTGTAACAGAAGTATTGAATGTGTCAAAGCATCCATTTCTGAACTTTCAGAGCAACTAGCTTCTAGCTTTTTCAGATTTTCCAAGAAACTTCTTTTAATATATTCACATGAAATTCACATGTTACTGGTTTAGGAAGATCCCCATGGCTGCATTGGTACAGAACGTTGTATCAATTCAGTAGAGACAAAAAGGTGATCTCTGACTAAGGGAATGGACCTGGAATTGCACTGTGCCTAGAGGGAATACAAAAACTGGGAGAGAAAATCCAGTCCCAGTGTTGCAGCATTCACCACCCAGTCACACTATCACTTGTATCACTGTGCTCACCAAATAAGCTGTGCACTGAGACCAGGGATAAAAATCATGTGCACTCAAAGATCCAGATGCGGGCACTGTGACCTACAACAAAGTTCTACACAAAAAAGTCTCTAAAATGAAGGAAGGACATACTACTTTCACACCTGCCTTCACGAGTTCTGTTTATTACTAGATTAACATAAAAAAGCATCAAAACAACTGGAGACCAACCCCTTTGAGCCTCCTTTGTTCCATTATGCCATCTTGGACTATTTCTTTCTATAAACAAGAAAATAGAAAAATGCTTTCTAACCAGTAGCCAAGTTCTTACACCTCCTCAAGCACTGTATGAACCCTTTCATAAATGAAATGCTGCTTAGAGGCCAGTCAAGGCAACTCTCCATCTATTAAAATTTATTTTGTATCTCGTGGGGAAAGGCATGCTGAACGACCACTGTCATCCTTTGTGACTTTTAGTTCTGCATAGGAACACCAAGGTGTTTTTGTCTATATAGCAGGATAATTTGCATCAGTCAGATGTGTCCTATTCTAGAGCTTTCCATCCAAAGTTCATCAGCAGAAACAAAGATTAAATAATCTTTACATAAATTCAGCATTTCAACCTCACTTGCAATTCGGACAACAAACAAACAAACAAACAAGGAAAACAGGGGCTCAGCCTTATTCTGCCTTACTGACCCTATCAGAGGTTTGTTAGCTCCTCCTGAGTCAGTGCAAGACTAAAGGCAGTGGCATAATGCCAGCACTGCTTTTAAGCTCACACAGAAAATATTATGAGGGTAATCTTAGTATTTCCTGGTCGCACTCCCTTAGGCAGCTCTATTCTGGTGTAAATGCCACATCCTGGTAGTGAATCTTTGTGTTATCTTTTTTTTTTTTTTAAATTATCTCTTTTAAAATACTATCATTCATTTTTAAAAAATTAGCTATGGAGACCAATGCAAAATCTACTGGAATGACTGGCATTCTTCCTGCTCAGTCTTGAATCAGGCCACTTCAGCAAAAGCAAAAGATTTTTTAAAAGAGATGTAAAATTGTCAGCATGCTGTCCTTCGCACCTTGGAAGATCTCTGCTAACTTATCTATCGTGTCACGAAACACACAGTAATTTGGTCAAATAGCTGCATCTGCAGTCTTCCTGTTCCAGCATTACCTAATGCACAAGTATCACACTTTTTTTAAAGAAAAGCCCTGCCCCAGTCATCCATCAAGTGTACGCCTAAGCCACTGTTCCCTAGAAATATAATATATGCTAAAAATACAGAGAAAGACATAGCAAGCTTTCAGAAATTGAAGTGCTTTGGCAATTAGATTTTAATATTGTCAGGCACTGTTTTTTTGTTTGTTTTTTTTTCCATATTATCAAAGTGACTAAAAAGCTGGGATTCCACATTTCAGGGGTGGCAGCAGCTCGCACATTGCCTGACAGGAGTGGTCAATGCGTGTTGTTGACTCCAGAGCTTGGCGATCATCCTCCGCAAGGGGAAATAAACAAGTAAGTCACAATTGGCATTCCCTGCCAGCCTCACTACCTGCTGCCTTCAAGCGCTGTTTTCTACTATGGCCTCAACAGAAAGAAGAAAAAAAAAAGTTAAGACTACTTTATTTTGATTATAGTGCTTTCCTCAGGCAGGAATTTTTATTTCAGTTTGAATCTTTAAACCATTACATTTTCAGTGATGCATTTTTATATTTACAGTTGACATCTTCATAGAAGAATGAAACCTTTGAGCAACAACTTTAAAGCATGAAGGTTGCCTGCAGTAAGTACTTAAATTATTTTACACCCAAATGGAGCCAGTTGTTTTTAGCTAAAATTTAATAAACCTTAAATCAATGACCTTTCTTAAACTGAAAGCCTGCACTTGAGAAAACTAACTTCCCCAAGAAACAGATCTTGGTGAGTAAATGCCAAACAAAGGGCTATTTAAATCCGAACATTTTTTGTTTATAGCTTTTGAACATTCAGTTCCTAAATTCCTGACTGCTGCCTAATGTATAGAACACTGGTGCCTTGGTTTAATCACACACCATTGATTGCAGAGTGTCACAGTGATCTCATTGACAGTAATCAATAATAATCCAAAATCAATCAAATCTGCTCTTGCACTATCATTCATCAAATTTGTATAACCCAAAATTAATTGTAGGCACGTGAAAGATAAAAGAACGAGGGGGGAAAAAGAAGATACAGAAATAAAAAAATCAGTAAACTTCAAACAGATAAAAGCACATGCAAGCACGCTTCACGCCTGCTGGAGTAAGTTAATGATGAATCATACCTTGCCTTCCCAGGAAAGACTCCAAGATGTATTATTTTTCAAACATGAGAATACACGGCAACTGAAGGCAGAGGACATATTAGCAAATGATCAAGCATTATTCTATGAAGAGCCACGTTACAGGCTACATTTCAAATGTGTTGTCAGTACATTACAAAAAGCACAGGTACATTGCACTGTGAAGAGCTGCCCACTGCAAGTTAGCCACTGCACTTAACAGAGCAAGAAAGGATAAAATTACTGAATTTCTGTACCAAAAGCATGAATACATGCAGCCACTTATCAAAAGAGCTGTTATTGTTGCCGAGGACTCCTCTCTCAACATATTCACCCGTAATTTTGTCAAGGTAATAAATCCTTCCATTCATTACAGCACACTCAAAAGCGCACTGCTATTTAATTTAAATGGAAAAAAGGCCCAAAGTGTCTAAAACATTTACTTTTGCTAATGTAAAAGTGCTGGCATTTTACTTCATTCCCGATAAGCTGGTGCCAGTGGACGTGATTATTCTTTTCTTATTCAAAGCGTATCAGTAGTTCGAAAGCACTCTCAATCTTATCAGGCATATGAACAGCACAGTTACTGAAAACAGTTTGTACGGCTCCTCTCTCTTTCTGCCAGGCTATCAGATAAACCCAACTAACTAACTGTATTTACACACAACCAAACATAAGCTGTGTCTTCAATATAACGCAGCCTGTTTCTGGCATGCTACAGGTTTTCTGCTTGACATTAGTTGTAACAAGAACACTAGCTACAGCAAAAACACAGCTGCTTTACAGCACATAATGCAAATGGGATGTGGGAGAAAAAATAAAAATAAAAAAATTGTGAAGCAAGAACGATCATTTCCAACTCCACGTTTCCCAGGTATTTCCTTGGTGTTATTTGGAAAAAAAACATGGAAGGAGTGGGGCTCTAACACATTCAAGACATACTTGACCTAAGCCTTAAGAGCAAGGAAGTAATTTCTCTATTTCTTTTTTTGTCTATTTTATTTTTCTGTCCTCTGGGAGCTGCTGCGAGGGGTGAAAAGAAGAAAGAAAGGAAGAAAGAGAAAAGAATTACAATGTCTGAAGGCAATTTAAACACATTTACTATTTTCATCCAGAACAAGACTGCAATTTCTCATGATCCAACCTTTGTCTGGCATTAAAACTGAAATAAAAAGACCCACCATAAAAACACCAGCACCACCCTTCCAAATCGGCCTGTCAGCACTTCTCCTTTTCACCCAGTGGCTCCGGTGAGGACTTCTCAGTGCTAACTACTCAGAAACATTCAAAGCTCTCCGACATGCGAAGGGATGCTTCTTCACTGGAAACACATGCAGAATTCATCTCAGAGCAACAGACCCAGCGCAGCACTTGAGGAGTTAAATTAACCTGCCTTTGCACGAGGCGCTTTCAGATAGCTAAATGAAAACTTCGGGAGCGCCGGGAGAAATGCTGAATTTCAGCTCCTGATTAATTACAGTGTTCGTTAGGAGCTGATGCTACACCCCCCCCCTGTGCACGCACACTGACAGCCCCTTGCTGCACACCTCCGCTGGGGTGGCAAAGGGCAGGCACGTGCCACCACCTGAGCCCGTCTCCTGCTTGTGCCTGGAGTCCAGGCGCGGCGCGAGCCATCCGCGAGATTTGTAGGAGAACAATGAGCTGAATTAAGCCAAGTGTGCAGGGCCGGGTAATTCGGCCGATTGTTGTTTCTCCATCTGTGACACCACGGCCTCATGATTGATGGGACAGGTGCCATTCGCGCTAATGCAAGCCACCGGCGGTGGCTGCTCAGCTCTTTAAATATCAGCCAGCACCAACTGGGCCCAAGCAGCTCCGGCCAGAACAATGATGGGGTGCCCGGGTGCTGTGCTCAGATACCGGGGATTCAATTCTCACCCCTTTATGCCCATGGAAATAGCTGGTTAAAGACACGGCATTTTGTGCCACTGCACAACATCTCATCTGTCCCATCACATTCACGGCTGCTGTGAGGACACTGCCAAGGAATTCTGACACGGCTGGAAAGGCAAACAGGATTTAGGAAAGGGAATCTTGCATTCACAGAGCACTGAGCTACCACAGTGAAAGAAATGCACCTTTCACTGTAAGAATTTTACCATTCTCTGAAGATACTCTGCCGGCCATCCATATTCATTTGCTTTCAGAAACACGTTCATGATTTGTTTTTTAGATGGCATCTGAGTGTTATTTTTACCAGATGCTCTTTTTTTAAAGAAGGATAAAATAACTGTAAAAAACAACACTTCCCCTCCCACCACGGACTTCATGAAATGTATTCTTCTGAAAACTATTTTAGCATTAATACTTGTCAAGTGAGCATATATCACAATCTATTTAAGAAAGAAAACACTGACTGTAAAACATTAAAGGACATCAGCATTTGCCCTCCAAAAAGACAGGAACCAAATTCTACTGCCAATTAGAAGAAAAAAATTAACATAGCAGATAAAGAATACATAAAAATTGCATTTGCAATATTTGAAGAACTGTACAAGCTGGCAGTAACTAACTGGCTACACTCTGAGTACATACAAGAATACCATTTCATCATTTGGTTACCCATTGTTCTTTACTAGACATTCCCATCTTGCATTTCCTTTCAAATAATCAGATGTGAGGTTCTAAAAGTATTTTTGGAAGAAATACCTTTTTAAGCTATCCTAGGAATGGGGAAACAGAAGAGGAATACTGTGCATCAGGATGGACTAAACAGAACAATCCATCTCCTCCTCTGCCCACCTGCCCGGCACCTCCATCCATTTCTGGAGGAATTTCAGAAACGCTCAGAACAAGCCAGCACTACATTTTAGATGTTCTCATTACACCTGCGAGCGTCTCTACATCTGCAGGCTCTTAAGGGGGTTAAAAGAGGATTTCTAACATCTAGCTGACTTCTGTCTTTTGGGGAGAAAGCTCATTAAAAAAAATAATAATAATAATTGTATCTTTACTTTAAAAAAAAAAAAAAAAAAATCACAAAAGAAACCTTAACTTCTGTTTGTTTGGGTTTTTCTGAGGCCACTCAAAAAGAGCTACAGGAACTCCACATCTTCTCATTCTAACTTGCCAGAGCCATCAATCTCTGATCACACCTATTAGAATCTCTCCACAGCCAACACTACATTTTGCGACAGCTTGACCAGTTGTTTAAGGAGAGGGTGTGTGATGGAGCAAAGCTAAATCGACACATCTGTGATACTTCTGACACCCCTCAGCATGGCTAATATTAATTTGTTTTCTTTGGCTAGGTAAGTGCTGCCAAAACACATTACATATGGTATGTAGTTCCAATCAAAACGATGAAAAGGAGAAGTGCAGGGTTTTTTTTTCCACTTAGAGCAGCACGAAAAGATACAGAGGAGTAAGAGACATCCCTGCTAACTTACAGAGTAATAACCTGGAAAACTACAAACCGCTTTGTCTCAAAGTTTGCTTTCAGAACAGAGCCCTTTAGCAGAGTCTGTCCCCCCATGTAAGGCCTGCAGCACAAATCTACAAAGATATTTTACTCAGGGAAAGGGAATATAATTTACAAGACACGATAAGAAGAGTGTATTTAGACTATTCTCACCTGCATAGAAGTAGCGCATCGTATTTCAGTAGGTTATCATATAAATAAACTGTCCAATTCTGGACAAGGATGCTATAAGTGGTTTGATTAGACAGAGATAAAGGACCCCCTGGTTAAATACACCCTTGATATAACAACATACTGCAGGGCATGGAGAGCTTTTACCAGTTTCATGCGCAGTGTTGCATGTTAGTATTGTGAAAAACATGAGATTTACATTTCCAATATTATTTTCTCTTTTACCTTGCGTGTTACTTTGATCCGAATAGGAAAAAAATCCCCCCAGAGTTCATACAAACTCAGAATGGAGACTCACAACCAGAATTAAATTCAGCGATAAACACAAACAGCATAAGCTTGCCTCGTCTTCTATAAAAGTACCTGTATCACCCCAGTTTCACTAGGATATTAACAGCTGAGCTTTTTCTTAGCAATACTGGGAAACTGAAGCACAAAAAGAAATTCTATTTCCAATTTAAAGTAGAAAATGGTGCTCAGATTAAAAAGCTACGCTGCCTAAACTGAGAAGATAAATTTGTAATGAGACGAAATACCTCTTTAACATAAACCTGCGGTATTAAGGAACAGCCAGGAGAAAAGCCTTTCTCTGAAAGAAATACAAATTAATTGTAAAACATTACAAACATTGTGTAAACAAGTCCAAGAGAATTAAAGCTTCTGTAACATAACAAATACATAAACTGTTTTACAGGACATCTACGTCAAAAGGCAATGGCCTGCTCTATCCATCCAAAAATCACGCTCCAAAGTACAAAGGCAAAGCAGAATCCTTTAAAAATAGTGAAGTATTACTATTTGAAATAGCAATATGTAATTCAGTTTAATATTTTTCTTTAACATTTAAAAAAAAATTACTTCTGGATAAGCAAATAGCAACCAAAAAAAAAAAAAAAAAAAGGGGGGGAGGGAAGGGGAGATAAGATTTAATAAGTAGTAACTGTCGTTAAAATTGAGAGTGTGTTTTACATTTTTGTCTGAGGACAATACAATATATATTAACAATCATACATGGGAAGATTTTCCACCCCTCCAAAAAATAATCATATCCATGAGGTAAAAACATAACCCTGTGTCCAAAGAAACATGGAGCTGAAAAAACAGTTCACTGATGGAGAGAGAGCCAAAAGTTATAGGAATGTGAATAAATATTAGTCACATACATTACTTCAAGAGGATTTTTTTTTTTCCAATTAAAAACACAGTTTATTTCATAGCAAAGCTGTGAGTACAAATACATGAAATACTACAGTACATGGAGAATCTGATAGAAAATCAGGTGCAAACTCCATCTGCGACGCTCTTTTATCTGACTGGCTCACGGACAAGAAAAAAATAACACAAAAAAGCAGCAATTCTTGACAAGCAGATACATAGAGAAGTTGAGATAGCTCTGCATACATGAACTGGATACGTGTCTATGTGGATATACACAATAATACATGTACACTGCACACACTGCATTAAGGAATATGCTGTTTACCTGGGTACATAGCTGTACATGTATTTGAACTAAAATCCACCGTGCACAGGCAGGATTTCCACATAAATAAGAGGTTAATATACATGTAACAAGAATGCAGCCATACATGCTTTTACAGCCATGACTGTGTGCACACACGATTACCTGAGTCATGCCTAAAAGTAAAAGAAGGAACATAAAATGTGAAAGAACACGTAATAAGTGGAATGTCAAAGCTGCAGAGACTGTTGGTGTCATCCCTGTGCTATCAAACATACATATGAGTATGATTGGAGACAGAGAGGCTAAATATTTCACTGTCAGAGCATGTCGAGAAACGCAATTCATTTCTCTCTCATGTGCTTTAGGACAATGACAATTTAATACAAGGCCAGTGGATGTAAAAGAGATAAAAACTGAACAAACTGGCCCAGCATAATCACAGATTTCCTCTAGAGAGCCTGGCAGCACGAGGCTCATATGCACTTGTAATGGATCAACATTTTATTGTTTCTCCCCTCAATGAATTTGCTATGAAGAAGGATTCGGAGCAAAGCTTATCTTATAGGCAGAGGTTACTTTAAGCTTCAGTGGGAGAAAGAGTTCTTCTCAGTATTTTTCTTATTTATTCTATGCACTTCACCTACGCTAAGCAAAAAATAATTGAGATACTTCTTGGAAGGTTCAATTAAGTGTCTTCATTCCAACTTACACTTCCAAAGGGGTGCAAGTAACCTCCCTGCAGATCAAGGGTCAGTCGTTTAGAGATATTCCATAAATGAGTAATTGCATTGCTTATGAATAATCCAGATTTTTGTTTTGTATTTTTATATCGTAATTTCCCTCCGTAACATACAGAAATAGCAGTATGGACCGACAGATCTGTGAGTACAGACATATCATACTTTTTAGCTACTCTAAGCAAAGTAGGTTTCAAGTATTGTTAAATATTATCATAGACAAGTTACCTTCTGTATTTGATGAATAGCACTGTGTATTTGAAATTAATTGCAAAAGTAGGGTTGGCTAATGAGGCAGCCCTTATCTTTTCTCAGCAGTGCAAGCACAAGTATTTTTCTGCTGGCTCAATATTTTCTAAATGCCCAAAGTGCTATTAACTAAGTTGAAATCTGATTAAAATAGGAACATTGAAATATTCGCAACAGCTAAGGCAGCTCCAAAATAATACTAATAATAAAAATATATTTTTTAAAAAGCTGGAAAAATCCTTATCTCTTTTCTTATCATTAAGTATGTGTTTTGAAAAGTAATAATTAAATAAATTGCTCCCTACAGATTCTCCCAGTTGTTGTGCTTCCCATTAACGTCTCTGAAAACAGTTTGTTAAGACAATAGTTATTCTGTATTATAGAACTGTGGGGATGGTGGCCTCGTACCCGGCCTCTATTTAGAGTGAAATTTGGATGAGATGGTAAAGCTTAAGGACTGTGAGGAAAAGAACAGCATGCCTGCCTTAGGAAAAAAAAAAGAAAAAGAAAAAGGGAAAAGAAAAAAAAAAAGGTACAGAAAAAAATGATCAGCTATTCAAGAGAATTAATGGATATCCACAAGGGCTTTGCTAATAACATGGGTTAATTACTGCTGCAACGCACCAGGCTCAGTAAATAAAAGAGCACAACTATAAACACATTGAAATGAGCAACCAGCACTAAAAGAGGGGCAAGCCCCAGCAAACGCGAAGCTGTCAGGCAGGCATTTCAGCACAATCCCCTTCTACTTCGCACAGGATTTAAAAACTTGCCGGCACTCCATCAAAACCGAAAAGCCAAAGAGCTGGAACCGGAACCAGAAGCGGCAGAATGGCACGGGGCCTGCTGGCTGCCCACAGGCAGGAGCTGCTCGCTCGCCCACACTGGGCTGCCTGCACCCGGCTGCCTGCCTGCGCTGTGCACCAAGGCCCGAGCACCTCCAACTTCAGGGCTTTATGCCTTAATAGCAACTTGATCTGCTCGCTCGGAGAGAAATGCACCAGGTTAAAGATCTGCACTGCCCAGAGGGACTGTGGAGTGGAAGCAAGCACCGCTTCCCACTTTGTAATAAGACTTCTTCATCCTTGCTCCCTTTTTAAAATGAAAGGTACTTCTCGGATCAATTGTCTGGGAATGAGAAGCTAAGCCAAAGTACCCAAAAGAGCAGCCAAACTGATATCAACTCTTACATTTCACACATGCAGTCGCACACACACACGCACACACACAGATGAGTATTTACATGCTAACACCCGTGAGTGTGTGTGCACAGCCATTCCACAGTCCATTCCCACACAGACCACTATCACATACACGCATTTACTACACAAGCCGCCTACCTCCACTTTTTTTTTTTTTTTTTTTTTTTTTTTTTTAAAGTGCTACACCCGCTCTGCACAGCCTTCATTTCTTCTCTCCTGTGCATTATACCTGCTGCTGGACAAAACAAAAATCTCTGCTCGCTATGAGCTGGGTGTGTTTGACGTCTGAACACCGGCGCACAGAGAAGTGCTGGGGTTCCACCTAACACCGTGAGCCACAAAGGGCAATGTACACAGTGCATGGAAGCTCTCTGGAGTTACAAATCTCCTCCGTTTCCTATGTTTGGCATACGGAGATGGCATTTAAATTTATTAAGCTGGTCCACGCTTCCCCCCCCACACACCATTTTTTGGAATGTTTCAATTGCTTTCCCTTCTCCCAGCAGCTGTGACAACTGTTAAAACAGTCAGTAAAATTAAGTCTGCTCTATAATCCTTCAGTCAACGTTACATTTTAATCAGAGGGTGAAGGAGATTTCAGGTTCCGAACGCACGGATTCATTTACAATGATTAAACTGACACGTATGTCAAAACGAGCAGATACATTTATCGCGCCCGTTAGCTTATTAACTATTAGTAATTATTAGTGTTATTGTTATTGCTGAAAAAGCAGAAAGCCAGGGCTGCAGCTGGCTGGGAGTTACGGCATTCTTCAGCACGCTGCCTTGAAATCAAAGCCTACCTAGTGATGGTCAGGCAGATGTCTGCCCGCTCCCACAGCGTTCTGGCAATTTTTAGCTCCAATCCTCTCTGCCCTCACCCATGCGAGAGAACCGCAGGAACTACTGTATTTATTTTCCTTACGCCCCTCGCTCACGAGTGCACGTGACGATATGGAAGTCGATATAAGTCAATTCACAATCACTACGAATATGAATAACGTGCAAAACTCCGGGGCTGAGGGCTTGTTAGTGGGGACGGAAGGAGGAACGCGCTGAGCGGCGCTGCTCTGCGCCCTCCGCTCGGGGAGGCACGGGGAGGCCGTTCCGATGACTTTTAATTGAGCCAAAGAGGAGGAAGAAAAAACAAAACAAAACAAAAAACCACAACAACCCAACGAGTTGGAATCTTGCACCGGAGCCAAAAGGACATGTGCCCCGATTTCATTTCAATGCATCTCCTCTAAGAGGCTTATCTGAACTAATCATTCAAATTAGCTGTAAGAAGGTAAATTCAAGAAAGCTCCTTTGGGGTGGGGGAAAAAAGCTCTAAGAAAAAAAAAAAAAAAAAAAAAACCAAGAAGGAAAAAAGAAAAAAAAAAAAAAGCCTTTTGGTCTTTTTGTGCATTCATTCCGAAGAGCTCTGCCCGGCTTAATAAGAGCTGCGGGCTCCGCGCCGTGACGTTCCCGAAGCTGTCCCCGGAGCACCCGCTGAGCGCGGACCCTCCGTCGCTCCCCCGCGCGCCCCGGGCTGCCCCGCTCCCCCCCCCCTCGCTCTCCTCCGGCGCTACGACGGGAGGCGGCTCTGCCTCGCGGCCCCACGCGCGGCGCCCCGCCGACAGCCCCCGCGGCGCGCTCCCGGCTAACCCGGCAAGTTGCCGAGCCGGCCGCGGGCAGCCCCGAGGCGCGGGTCGGGCCGGGCCGGGCGCAGCGGCTCCTCGCAACTCCTTCCCTCCGCCCTCCCGCCGGCCCCGCGCGCACCTGTCGGGCTGTGGACGGCCACCGCCGCGCGGCGCCCCGCAACGGCCGCGGCGCCGCGAGGAGGCGGTGGGGGCGGGGAGCGGTACCTACTCTTCCTCGTAGTGCAGGGAGAGCGGCTCCGGCAGGCAAAGTTCTACCGAATCCATGTGCGCCCGGCGACCATTCTTCGCGCGCGCGCGCGCCCGCGGGAAGGCAAAGTTTCCGTGGCCCGGCGCCGCGCGCTTGGCACGAGGGCTCGGCGGGCGGCGCGGCGGCGGCAGGCGCGGCCAGCGGGGACCAAAAGCTCGCCCGCGCGCCTAATCAAGGACTTAAAGCCCCGCTCCGGGCTCATGAATATGAAGCGGTGCTTTACATATGCGGTCCCCCCGGGCCGGGGGCGCGGCGGATTGGTGGGGCGTCGGCCAATCGGGAGGCGGCGGGGCGGCGCGCGGGCCGCGCGGCAGGTAGAGGGGTGGGGCGGGGGGAGCGGCCTGAGGCGGCGGCCGCTGGGGCAGCGCCCGCAGACATGTCGGCGGCCCCGGGGCGGAGAGGTACGGAGCCGGGGGGCGGGGGGAGGAAGCGGCCGGTACGGGGGCAGCCCAACTTTTTGAGCGGCTGGGGGCCGGGAGAGGAGTCTGCGTATTAATATTCTGTCTCTGTTGATCTAAAATTGATAGACGTGTTTACGAAAGTGGAGAAAGCAACTCGTTCGGTACGCGTTAAGGGAGGTTTACCCGGCAAAACCGGCGCTCGGCTCCATTCTGACCCGCGCGGCCGCACCGGGCAGCGCGCACACACAGGTACGTGCGTTCTCCAGCTCGGCACAACGCCTCGTGTTTAACGCGCACCCACGTGCAAATATTTAGGTGCTGACGTGTAAATATTTAGCTTTAGCTAACAGAAAGAAGAGCTCCAGAACCGATCAATTTCTTCCCCGGCTGCTCAGGGAGCGGCGAGGGGACTGCCTCAGCCTGCTTCATTTTAACAAGGTAGGACTACACTGTAGCAGTTCGGCACTGTTACACCTCGCGGTGCACGCAGACCTTGAAAGCGTTCCCTACGCGCTGGATTTCCGCCTAGCCCATTCTGCCCGATGGGAAGGGCAGCGAGCAGAGCCCCGCTGCGTGCCCGCAGAGCGCCCGGCCCCGCCGCTGCAAAGCGCTGCTGGGAGCCAGCCTGCCTCGGCAGTAAGGAAGGGGCCCTCGCCCAACCTGCTCCAAGCAAATAAATAACCGTGCTCAACTTGGAAACGTACGGATAAATGTTGTTTTTCTTTCCTTCTGAACTCAGCTCAACCGCTTAGAAAAATCTTTTATTTACGACTGCACCCCTACTCGATGCAAACGGCAACCTTTGAGATCAAAACATACCGGCGCACACCCTCAGAAAGCGTTAATACCAATCACCAGTGGGAACAAAAATGCCCTCTCACAGCATTTCACCAAATGAACGCGGCTGGAGAAGCCAAGTCCGAAATACGTAAGTTCAACAGATGTGTTTGTACGTGCTCACAGCAGAGAGATGCCGGCATTCTGTGCCCAACCTTATGTAAAGGCTGGGCCTGTGGTAGAAATGCATGCAAGCTTAGGAATCGGAGCTGCGTAACAAAACTGCAGCTCTGACTACTGTATAAAAGCAGGTAGTAAAAGCTTAATTACCAGTAGCATTATGCTGTCTATATTGTTAAATGTGAACTCTATAATTAAGATGTAAATTCACGTGTGAGCAGTGAATTACAGAGCTCTGAAATGTAGAGGAAAATCCAACCACGCTGTGGAAACATCAGACTTAAATAAATAAATGAAAATGAAAATCAGTTTTTATTAAATTTTAGAACGAGGCATTTAATCGTGTCACAGTATTAGGATGCTCTCTGAGGAACAATTGGATAAATGTGGATTTTGGAATCAAATCAAAACTTAAATAACACATGTTTATTCTATGTATCGGCACCTCTGTAGTATACAAACCAAAATACAGTTCCTATAAATTGATTTTCATGTGCCCTTTGGCAAACTATGAAAATAGAATCGTATTGTTTCTAGTGTCTCTAAGTGTCCACTTATAGATTTATATTCGAAAATGCTATTTTTCAATTTTATGCTAAAATACTTCCAAATCATTTCATGCATTTCTGTTTTCTTACTTTTAGTGACCTATACCCAGTCTGTATAGGTAGGTCATTTCATCAAGTCACTTCTACGTATAAGTCCTCTAGAATATATCCTCCTTCATAAGACAGCTGATCCATTTTGAAATGTACCAAAGCACAGGTCAGCTTTAAATTCTACTTTTGTTCATTATTTCTTAAGATGATGCTTTTATATTCAGATACTGAAACACGATGTCTCTTTACTTCTGCCATGGAAACCTTCCTTTCAGTATTCCCATAGGTTCTGCCACCTCGTTGACTTGTTCCACCCATACCGTAGTACACCATCAGATATGTTTTTCCTCTCTCTCCATTTGCCATCACTATGTTTCTCTCACCCATCTCTCATCCAAGCAAGTGTCTCTCTTCCCTGCCAGTGCTGCTGCTCAGGCAACCAGAAATACAGTGCTATAGTTTGCACGCTGATAAACAAAGCAGTTGGCCTCTTCCCTGGGACTGAAAATGCCACCTCCACCAGACCAGGGCCTGGAATTCCAACTGTGTTCTTGAACTTGGATTTCAGTTATCCATCAGTTTAGAAAAAGAAGATAAGAAATATTACTGCAGGCAAATAAGCTGGGTGTAAGCATAGCTTCACTTTCCAAAGCTTTTCTGGAGAAACAAATAAAATAGTTCTAGGAAAAAAATAGGGGGGAGGGTGAAGGGGAGGGCAGGAGAAGCTCATACAATTTAATTAAATTTTATCAGGGGATACAGAACAAGAGCATGCATGGAAATGCCCATCTGCACTAACTTATCAAAACGAACAGTGTAAAATCTTACCACAAGGAGTCTATACAAAACAGTGGTAATGGAATCAGAAAGGGGAAGGAAAAAAACATCCTGGATGTGTGCACCAGTCAAGGAGCATTACTGATCAGCATCTATGTTTCCATCTCTATGCGCCTATGTAATTTGTCTTACATATATTCCACGTTTAAGTATCTTTACATTTATATACTACAGACATTTCTAGCCACATTCTTATAACACAACTAGCTCAAGGCAACTGAAGAAGTATAATTCAGTGGCACATCACAGAAACTGCACAGTGAATTGTGTCAAATGTGTACTTAACAAAAGGCAAAGCTCAAGTCAACTGGCAAGGAGTAAGAATGTAAAATACATTTTATTAGCTGCAGATAATTAATTTGAAAACAAGTACATTGTTTAGTTATCGTAACATGTTGGGAGTTGGACTCCATGATCTACAGAGATCCCTTCTAACCCTGCAATTCTTTGATTCTGCAAAATTTTGCCATACACTACGGTACCTTGTTCAAAGCATAGCTGGAGAATATCAGTAAGGTTGAAATAAATATCGAGTCATCATCAAATATGTGGTTCTCTCTTTATTCAAAATCCTAAGTAAAGAAATACAGCTCAAACGTTCTGTGCTCTGGAGCAACGGCAGAACAATATTGTCAATGTCCACTGGTCTTACGACACTTTGGCCTTGTGTGCTTATGGCTGGAAGGCACTTGGTGAATCCCTGGGTGTGCTGCTCATGAATGAAAAAAAACCTAATGCTACAGACGTTCAAAATCCCGCTCACCTGTTTGTATGTGGTTGGTTGGACAAACTACAGCAGGCTATGCCTTTAAAGCTACCTACTTCAGTCTGTATTTAGGACTAATTAATTACTCCTTGTTTTGATCCTAGGTAGAAAAAGCACAAATAACACTATCCCAGAGTGCTCTTTAAAACTTGTTTGCAGTTCATTCACAAATATACAGAGCAAGGCATGTAGATTTTGCTGCTACACTCTCTATTCCAGTATATAAGAGTCTGTGTGAAGTAACACAGCAATTACCTTTCTATGTTACTAAACTGCTTTCGGTTCCTCCGGTCTCAAAAAAAAAAAAAAGATCTCAATATTTTCTCCTCATTTGATTTTCAAGGGCATGGGTATTTAAATGACTGCCTTCACTGGTATGAAATAGAAACAGAATAGAAAACAGTTCACACCGCTGTAAATGAAAATTATTCTCTTGACAAAGCATCTTTTCCAAAGCCTCTGACAAAACGAGAGGGAAAAAAAATAGGAAAAGGAAGCTGCACATGCTTGTCACCTACCAAAAAACGATGACTCCCTAAAGATAATTCAGGTAACACTTCAATATGGATATCTCACTATTACCCCGAGCTCTTTTTTTAGTGTAAGTTTCTTCAGAGAAGCTGAAGTGCATTACTGTCTCAGACAGCCAAGGATAAGATGACTGAGGGAATTCAGTTGCTCTGTTTAATTAATACAGGATTATTTCACTTTCATTTTGTGGAGCTAATAATATGACTGGTGGAATGTCAGTAAAAATTAAATCATAAACTAGTGCAGTACCAAAGGGAAAACTTACTTTAGTTATGGATTATTCCCAGCAGAAATCTCGAAAATCTTATACATATTTACACTGATAAAATACCACATGTACTTCATGGGATACTGCAAGCTCTCTACAATCCTTATGGCATGTATTTACAGAGCAAGAGTTAACATTTTGAGATTATACATTAATAAATGAGTTGCAGTTATATTGTTTCTTGAATGTTAAGCACCACATACTAAGCACAGGAACATGTTCAAGGTCAATGTCCTATTTTAGACCTTTTCAGCAGCTGTGATATTATGATAATCGTACTTAAAATATTCCTATAGAAAGAGTAAATTAGTCCTTTTCACTAGAAGGATTATTATGATAAATAACAAATCTGAAAGAGGACAAATTCAGATCTCTTATTTTTCAATGTGATAACCTGCCGTCCCTTCCTGCGATGGCTTATCTATAGAGAAATAAAATAAATCCACATTCTTCTCATACGTGAGAAGGCCTCACCTATGTAGAAATATCTCTCTTGAACTACTTTTCCTTTCTGTTAGAACCAAAACACTCCAACTGGCATCCCATCCTATCGCCCGTACTGCAGCGAAATGTTATATCCCATAAAACCAGAAGGGAAAGAGGAAAACAGCATCAGCAGCTATTCCTAAGCAAGATTAGGAGTTTAACTCCATCTAACTGGGGGATGAGATGTGTCCCTCAGTGGGTCTTTTCCCACTTCCCCATCAGCCTCCCACCTGACTGGAAGCTCAAGGTGCTGAACATAGAAAAGAAGACGACAGAGTGTGAATATTTCCCCAGGGAAAACCCCAATAGTCTTTACTAAGAGCTGACATGAACTGCTTGTTACACTGGCCCCAGGATATCACAGCTTGAAGTGAGAGCACACATACACAGAGCCACCAACCATTCTCAAACCTTCTGCGCTGTGTATTTGTGCCTGTGCATCTACAGGAGGCTCCTATGACATCTGACTTGGAGCCTGTACACCTGCTGTACAAAATGCATTATCTCCAGCTTGCCTTTTTTTTTTCCACCTGACTGTCCCAGCCCATCTTCCATTACTCTTCTTTCTTTCTTTTTCTCTCCCTACTCTCCCTCCACTCCCTTCTCTCTGGCATTTTTATTATTAATGTTAGTGCTATTATTACTGTCCAAGCATAAGCTGATCCACAGGGGACCCTGTGTAATTTAACCCCTCAAGCACTAAATTCCTTCACATGTGCCAAAGACACAGGTTTGTTGTTGCCTCCAGCAATATCCCAGGAAGACGAGTGATGGCGGTGTCATATCATCACACAGCGACTTAATCTATTGCGACACCCAGGGAACAGGTAACTGAAGAGATTTACAGAACATGCTCTCTGACTGAATACAAAATGTTATCCCCTTTCCCAACAAACTCACGTCACATGCAACAAAGTGAAAAATTTTGCCCTCCTATGGCTCATCGTTTTCATGACTGCTTTATCCAATCCCACCACCCTATGAGTCACCCTACTGTACATCTCCTAGCTATACAACAATTTTTTTCACGGTTTTGTTCTCTCTCCTTTGTTCTTCTTAGGTTCTCTGATTAACAAACAGCCAGATCATGTTGAACTGCCACGTAGCATAGCTTCAGAAATCTTTTATCCATACACTAGATGACTGGAACCATCACTTACATCAGGGTTATCTTTTCGTGCTGTCTTTATGTTGTCTGACATCTAATGTATGCTTCTTAAAACAACAGATTAAAGGCGTTCCACTTTTTAAAGGTGCAAGGAATGCTAAATTACGTACAGTTTAGGTACAATAACCACTGACAAGCAGGAAGGCATCTACATCAAGTACTGAGAATCAAAAATCTAATCTGCCTGTCCATCATGAACTTTCCACATGGGTGTCCCATTTTATTATCCACAAACATTAAGAAAACTCAGTGTAATATAGAATTGCATGGCTGTTCTCTCCAGGATCAAGGTGAGATCCTTTACGTTCTAACATTTCACTGACCTGGGAAGCAAGAATTTGCTGCAGAATTAATCCTGAACTGCAGCAGACAAATGAGAATAATGAAAATGTCTTCAACTAACTCAGAATAACCTTACTGTGCTGGTAAGTCAGAGCTTTCACCATGGGAAATTATCATTTCTGAAATAGCTAAAAGGAGCTGGTAACAAAGGTTGAGTTCACCTGCTCAAGAGTAAACAAAATATCCCTCCATAAGGTGCTAGCTACTTGTATCTCTAGACACCTCCAATCTAATGCAGGTAGGGGCTTTGGTACTGAAAGCAACTGATACCTATCCCAGTGGAAATATCTAATTTTTCCTTCTGTAAACACAGCTTCTTATGAAGTCATATATCAGCTGACTGACCCCTTAACATATTAAGCTTTGCATAGAGGCACAGTCAGGCTCCATGTCAAATGATTTCTCGGATGCAGAAATATGTGCATAAACCAAGTACGAGAGGCAGTTAAGCACATCTTGTGCTTTTCCCCCATCATGAATATGAAGAGACGACTTAAATTTTTGCATGGCCACGCAGCTCCCAGTTGGGTCTGTAGCTTCTATAGAAAGGGGGAATTTGCCACCAATTGCTCTTCTCCCAGGTCCTACAGCTCCATCCAACTGAACATCAAAGCTCTGATTTTTAGTACATCAGAATCACTAATTAAAAAAGGTGTTTGTTCTGGTTATTACAATTTTTATATATATATATATTACTGTACTAATACAATTGAAACAATATAATCCTAATGTCACCCGTCTGCAGCTAAAGCCTTCTCTTATCACCTAAGTTTCTTTCCTAGAGCAGTCTCATTCCTATTGACCAGTCAGTTAGTCCTATTCAATTACTCAATCTCCAATCAATAGATTTAGTTGTGTGTAATGGTTAAGGTGTAAACATTATGCACACACTCATCCAGCTTAATTCAATGCCAACAGATCTGGGTTTACATTCTAAACTCCTCAATGAGAAAAATGCAGAAATAACCTTTTCCTATTAGCTTATTTTCTATCTTCAGTTCTGCCCCTATTTCAGGTGCTCTATTTCTAGAAATTAACCCATTTACGATAGAAATTTCTGTCTTTCACAAATAAAAAGGAAAAGTGAAAATTGTAATCATTTAAATGTGCTGAATAAAGCCGTAAGACCGTTGTATGACGTTCAAGCAGATCCAGTCAGTATTTTCCTGCAGAACTACGTACTCAAGGTGTGAATTGATCCAGAAAGTACAGCCTTTAGATTTACTGCGCCTCTGACACTTCTATCACAAAGCATTTGGCTCAATTACTGTAGCGGCATGTGTGCGTGACTATACCTATACATATACACAGACAAACATATTGTATCCTAGGCTCGTGGTTATCTACGTGTATTTATTCTTACTCAAAAAAGTATGTAGTAAAAGGGCAGTTGAACCAACGCACACATGCAGGTGAATGGCTCTATCTTTCATTTAGTTCAAAGCTTCTTTATTAATTTTGTCCCCCCCAAAGCTCACAATTCTGTGAGAGAGAACTGATCTGCAGGCTCACCAAGTTACAGGATGTCACGCTCCTCATGGTATCTCCTCTGGGAGCTGGGCTGTACAGCCCTTTCTCAGCCGAACACTTCACTACTGCATTCCCCCTCCCTTAATAAAACACTGCAGAACAGCTTCCTGATTACTTGCTTCCAGAGACTACATCCATTTTTGTGCATCTCGAAAACAGATCTGATACCAGTGCTGTAACACAATATCTCTGCTGACCAGATAACCCAGAAGAATATAGTTACAACTTATCTGAACAGAGTTCAAATAATACTCGCCAATGAAACACCAGTTCCTTGGAAACTCCCTGGCTGTTACCTGCCTTGAACCAGTGCAGGGATGTGTTCAAAACAGCTGAAGTTTGTATACATGAGAATGGTGGCGCAGAGCTGCTACAATAAGAAAATCTAAAGCAGTTTCTGCCTGCAACTATCACCCACGTGGCCTTTCTGAGAGAGGTGAGAATTTCTTGACTACCAGGAGTGTAACAAAGGCTTAAAAAAAGCAGAAAGGCTTGTAGAAATAAAATATACAGAAAAGGGAAAGTTGCAATACAGTTATCCTACTGACCTTTTCACTCCAACTTCAGATTATCTGCTCCTGGGGTATTAACATAAACTGTTCCAGCCTTATTAAAGGCCGTATCTATATTCTTTAGTGCTGTTTGCATTCGGTACGCATATTTTCAGAACGCTAACGGGCTTTGTTCAATAATGAACTTGGCAGCAGAGCAGGAATCGGTTCTCTTTCAATGTTACTTTCTAAATAAATTATCTAAACCTGATTGAGTTAGATCCGTGGATCATGCTTTGGAAGATGCAACTCGGAGTTTCTGAATAAAGTGAAGCACTTAAGCAAATCAGGCTGTTATTCTTCATCCACTGAGAAGCCTGAGATTTAAGATGAAAGAGCAGGGCTGCCTTTTCTCTCTCCTATGCTGTGAGGTTCCTTCATTTTCCCTGTTTCCCCAGTAGATTTACTTGTAAATCTGGCGACAGCCACATCTGAAGTCCTGAGCTCTGACTCCTGACCTCGGTTATGTTAGCCCTTCCCTGCAGAAGAACTACCCCTTGGATCACTGACTTGCTATTATTCTATGGTTAATAGACCTGACCTGTGCAATATTTTTTATCTGGCTACAGTCCTATCTCTAAATTCTCTATTTTGAATGAATACCGATTTTGTGACATGAAGTCTGCTATATAATGAAATGCAAACAATGAAAGGGCTAAATCAGTTTACAACAAATCTATTTGTCAAACAGTGTGGAGATGCTCCCAATTTAGTCCAGGCGGTTCGTGCGGCTCTTGATAAGGGAGTTAAAACCGAGCCGTTCCGCCGCATGAAAATAAAAGCATCGGCAAAAGAGAAGCATTTTCTTTTGGAGAATCTTCCCTGTAACCTGTAGCTAATGATAAAAAAAATAAAATAAAATAAAGCCCCCCGGATTCCGCAGGAATTTTCTCACAGCCGGGAGCACTGTTACAGTAGGTAACAGCAAACGCATCCCCAGCGCAGTCCCCTTATGTCACATTTGCATTTCTATTCAGCTACATCGCCTGACAATGAAGCAAATGGGTCTGCCTTATCTGTACAATTCTGGACAACAGAGATTTCTGAGCCATACAAAGGAACGAGCTTAACATTCAGCACTCAACACTTCCCCGCGCACCCCCTCCCAGGCCCTGGGGGGAATGCAGGCACATAAACACCTGTCCACACCAAAAACTGGAGCTGTCACACGCTGCCGGAAAAGGAAGCGGTTAAAATCAGAAATAAATAAATAAGAACCCATCGAGACTTTTGAGACGCTCGCCCTGCCGCAAAGAGGGAAGCAGCCCCAAGCAGCCAGATATTAGGGCTTTATTTGGAGCGCACCAGCTCCAAAGTGAAGGAGTGTCCCTGGAATGTGAAAGTAGATGATATCTCGGCGAGCAGTTGTTACCCCTGCTGTCCCTGTTAGGCTGGCATTTAATAGACAAATGAAAGCTGGAGATCATTTTATCAGGAAAATTTCATATCACCCTACTTTTCATTAGGAAACCTTTAGCAGCTAGCCGGGCTAACTCCAGCCATTTCATCTCAGTGCGAGGAAATTTCAGGCTAATTCCTTCAAAATTAATATTGTCTCATCTGCAACTTAGAAGTGACACAAAAACTGCACAAGCTGAAGCCTCCAGATCAAACTTGTGTTATGACAAGACTTAAACCAGTTATAATACAGGTTAGGGCTTTAAGCAGCAGAGAGAAAAAACGACAGTGACACCATTCTGTAGACACTCGCACATTATAAAGGCTGGCTTTCCACAACCTACTGTAGGCAACCTGCTTTAGCTGGGGGTTGGACTTGCTGATCTCCAGAGGTCCCCTCTAAGCCCTACAATTCTGTGATTCTGTGTTATATCTGTACATGCTGTGTCTGACATCTTGGACCTCTCTTACCAGTTCTCCATGTAACAAAATCCACTTTGTGTGCACTATGTGGAGTTCAAGAAACGCCATGTTGGAGGGAGCCATCTACACATTTATTTTCATGTGCAGAAAGAGAGTTTTAATTTAGGGCAACAAACACATAGAGCAGTGAGGGAAGATGTCTTTCTTTTTGTCCTGCATCGTATATCCTAAAGCATAATATACATTTTGCATAGCATACTGAATTTTACATTGCTAGCTTTAATTGTCCTGAACTTCCAGGTAAGGTTATTCTTTGCTGTTGAACAAATGCTGAATTTCTCCCCAGAGGTGGTTGCGACGAGTACTGATTCTCTATCTTTTCCTCACTCACACAGTTTTGAAGATTTACAGGCACGAATATCATCATGTTAACATAAAATGATATTATTATTGCCAAAAACAAGACAGCTAGCACGGAGGCAGTGAGGAATGCAGAATGCTTGCTTAGATTCAAAGGCAGCACAAAGCTCCTAGAGCAGTCAGTTGTTTTTAATTCTACCACCAATGGCCCAAAAGCTGCTGCCTGCCACACGATTTGGAGCAAGGGATTAGGGCATGTTCTGCCTCCTTGAGAGTGAGTGAGAGACCAGCCAACTTTTATTACCCTTAGCAATGAAAATGGCTTTATTGCTGAGGATGAATGAAACTACCAATTGCCCTGGTATCATACCTCCTAAAGCACTACAGATCCTTCAAATGCTGTCAAGGTGACAGATCGCTTTTATCCTCGACTGTGCAAGCACATGGCTAGAGCAAACTTCATGGAAGGCGTGTGTACATGGTACAGTGCAGAACAAATATTTAGTCCTTAAATTTGCTGTGATAAAAAGGGAACCTACAATAAAATTAAATAATTGATACTAACCTATCAGCATTTAAAAACATTTTTCTAAACTATTGTTAAAAATGCGATAGCACATACTACTACGCTGCTGTAACTACTTGTGTCTGTTAATTTATCAAAAAATAACTATTCCAGATGGAAGAGAGATAACTGGATAATTAAGAAGAAAAGTAACCATGGGAAACATTTTCCATAGATTGATTCAAGGTCTGCTTGAACCTTAAGTCAGGTCATCTAAAAGGCTTACGTAGCTACCCAAAAGAAAACAGCTTCTTTCTTCTGCCCTGCGAGGATGGAAGTTGTAGGCCACATTTTGCTGATTGAATTACCACATCTTGAAGATACTTATCAAGAAGGCTTCTACACGCCTGCCCCTCCTGGAACAGAACAAGCAACAGAGCTGACCCAGAAGAATTAGATGAGAAATTCAACTAATTAATGAGCCCTGCAGGTGGAATATCATTTCTTCTGCTCTTTGGGGCATATGCAAGGTCAGATTTCTTTTTCAGCATCAGGTCAGATTCACTCATCTGTCAACATATACAGGATTTTTAAGAAGAATAGTGGCCGCATATTTACCTTACATTATGTCATAAAATTAAATTGTCCCCACTATCAAGCCAAACAACTTAGTGTTTTGTCTGATGCCCACTGAAAGGGGAAAATTCTTTAGGCGATTTCAGCTTTATCAGAGTTCTTTAACATTACCTCGCTTCTCTGTGGGCAGCAGTTTGAAATAATGAAAGCAACATTTTCCATTTATGAAAATATTCTGGAATGCAACTAAAAACATCTTGGAATGCATCTCAGTTCCCTCACCGTGCTCTGCTGTCTTTCCTATGTTTGCTTTTCTGAGCATTGCATGGCACAATTTTCTTCCATCTGCCAGGGAAGTTTCCCAAGAAGTAAACCAACTTCAAGATATGAGTAATCTGAATAGAAAATACATTCAGATAGAATTCAGAATGATTATCATCTCACCTCATCTGTTTCCTGAGCAGTATGTGCACTGTTACTATCCAATGGCCTTGCTGCTAATAAACTTGTCCCACCCCCCATCTGCTCCTCTTGCTGGCCTCCTGCCACTTCAGCCTCAGTCCTTTCCTGTCTTCAAGATGTCATTCAACTTCACTTGCTCTCCTACCCATTTGTTTCTCTTTCCAAGTGAGATCAAGCATATATCTTTCTGTGTCTCTCTCTCCAGCCTTTAGCTTCTGCTCCATCTTTTTAGTAAGTGTCTATGTTTCTGCTCCATTTATCATAGTTGGCAGTATGCACTATGCAGGTGTCAAGGAAACCAAGAGAGAGTTCACTATTCATGATACTGCCTCTTCAGCCTTCTTGTGGCTTGCCACTGAGTGTCAGGTCCTTAACATTAAGCTATATGTTGAGAAGAATGTCTATCAGTTAAAGACAAATTACTTTAAGCCAATACAAGGACACATAAAGAAGCAAGGCTGCTTTAAAATTAGCTTTTTTCAGTCTCATTCTGACCAGTTTCTGTATCATTTTTCCTTGTATCTCTTCATTACTTGAGCTTGTGTGTCCTCACTGGCGGAAGATAAGCATGCACACCATTGCACAATATTGGACATCCCACTTACATGCAGACCTCAGTAAATGTTAATGAAGTTGGGCATTAGGAATTAAGTGCTTTTGTTCATCTCAGACTTGTGTTTCACTAAATATAATCCTGCTCAGAAAGAGAGATGCCTTGTGCTCAAATAGGAGAGAAGCTACAACCAAATCCAAAATGCCCTGCTGCCTTCCTACAGACTGAAAAAGAACGTTGCCATCCCCTCATGGGCTGGGCCTGGGAAGGAGCCTCAGCATTGCCTGAAGCCCAAGCGCAATCAAGACCCATTGTTTTTAAATTCAACACTCAATTCCGCAAACATACAAGCCGCATTCATATCCTGGAAAACTGGTTTAATTCACTGTCGCACCCAGAGATAAACTTCCCCATAGGTACAATACTTAAACACAATAAAGACAATTGAAAGCAGCTGCAGCATTACATTCTCAATTGCAGCTATTGCTCTAGAATTGTAAACAGAAAGTGTTGTGATGTTTGCTGTTGGGTTGTGTTTTGTGATTGTTGTTTTCTTCTTTTTACATCTCTCAAAATATTCTTTCAAATGGCATTTTGAATAATGTGAAATGTCCCTTCACTGTTAACAGCAGAAGATCTGGACTAACATCGTCACCATCAGAGTCTAGCTTAGCAAAGACATACACTGACTAGAAGATAACTCCCAAAAAGCACATACAAAAAGGGTTTTCAGGCCATGCAGGGTTTTCAGGCCATGCTCTTTAGGGATGTGGCAAATTTAGGGGAAGAATCAACCAGAGAAGCACCTGGGGATTATTGTAGATTCTGGATCACCTCATGTTTTTTGTTACACTAACACTTATTGAAACACATGATGTAGCTTGAATCATTTTTCAAAAAGCCAAGCATGAAAGTTTCCAGATTAAGTATTTTTTTTTACTCATGATACACAGGCAAGCCTGACAGTCTCTACTGCTCAAACTCAACATGGACATGATTCAATACTTCTTATACCACATGGCAAAGAAGCAAGGATAGAAGTCCCTCACAATCCTTTCTAACACTGCCATCCAGACCACCTTCCCGTTTTCATCCATTGTTAGTGTGGCATCCATATGACAGGCAGAATTTATCTTACAGAAAGTTGGACAAGCAAGTCTCCAGTTTCTACCCTTGCTAAGTATAAGCTAATACACATCTTACACATTTTTTTCTTATCCATATTATGCATTTATTAAAACCAGCTTGCAAAATGGCTTTGTGATTGGCAAAGCTCTGTCCTATAACTTTTTGCATCTTGTTCCATGTTATTTCTGTGGAAGTGCAAAAGACGGTTCACAAATATAACTGAAACTAATCTACCATAAAAAATTCACCTTGCAAAACTTCTCAGGAAAATAAAGTTTCCTATTTCTCCAACAGAGTTAATGCTATGCAAATGCAATCTGAAATTTAAATTTGAACATTTAGACAAATCTTTTCCTGGAATTTTCCCTTTTTGCTAGAAGGTAATAAGATATATTTTAATCCTCCGAGCAACAATATGTCTGCATATTATTCAGCAAACATTACACAAAAACTTTACTTAAGGTGCAGAATATACAGTAGCTTCCCATACAGTAATGTATTTTCTGTCACAATTGCACTACCTGGTAAGAATCTAGCTACTGAGGAACATCAGCACAGAGTGGGTCAAGGTTAGGGCTGCAAAGTAGCATTGGTGCAGAATGGCAACACGTTGAGAACAGGTGACACAACCTGAAGGGTTATGTGGCATGCTACGACACACAGCAGGTTACAGTGATGTAAGGAAAGGTGCCCCTCCTACCCTGACAGAAAAGGACAGCACAAGACAACGTCCCGTCCAATGGTCTTTACTCTTATTTTATTCCTCAACCTTCAGCTAACTGTCAGAAGTTCAATCTGCCCCTTTACAGGTGTGCTGGTTCTGTGCTGGCCCACACTGTGTCTGGCACTATCACAAAGAACAAATAAATGCAAGCACAGAAGCCTGGCAGATCCAACCGCATGGAGCTAACAAGTATTTCCCTTGTCGCACACTCTCCCTTTAACAAAGACTAACCCGTGTCTGTGGAAAAACGTTCTTCAGGAACCGGTGCCATCACACACAATGGGGCAGATCCACACCCCATTGACCACAACTACATATTTGTTTGTGTTGTCTCTCTGGTTCGACAAGTCTGTGTGATGGCACTTGTCAAAGCTGCTTCGACTAAGCTGTTCTGCATTTGTCTGGCTGGATTTGGACTTCCCGGATCTCTGACTGAATACAAAGTGATTTGAAAAAGCAGTGTTTGGCAACAAGCACAGTGGGGAGCGCAGTGTGTGTTGGTATACAAGAGCACAATGTGTTCTTCATAACATCGCTGGGGGAGCGTGCTGCAGGAATCTCCGCGCTGTTGAGATCAAAATGGTCTCCTTTGTTGTCAGCTGTTTAATAGCAGCTGTTTAATGTAATTCCAAATGATCTGCATGAATGAAGTTGTCATTCTTGCAGTTCACTTTAATGTAGTTTAGGAAAAATAAAATAATGTCCCACAGTTTAGCTGGGTTATTTTTCTGTTGTTCTTCAGAAAAGTTGCACTCTTCTACTAGTCTAGCAAATAATAAGTGTGTGATTTCCAGAAATAAAACATGTATTTCAGAGAGGGAGGAAAAAAAAATAAGGTGAAGAATCAAATATTCCAACTTCTTTCCTTAAGAATACTTTAGAATGGGTGATTAAAAATATCTTCAGTCCTTAAAAATTACACATAAAGAAATTAACTTGCCAGCAAATAGGTGAGCAAAGGAGTATCTATTTCTATATGCACTTCTACACACTTTCCCCCCACGTGGATTACTTGATTTTTTTCCAAGTTGTAGCAGAATACAGTGAAAAACAAAAAAAGATGTAATCCTTTTGATTAAGTAGTTTAGCATGTAGAAATGTGCTTCTACGATAGGCTTGTTTTTTGTTAAAAGTCTGTTTGATACCAAGAGTGATAATAAGGACTATCATCGACAAGAATATTTACAGTTCTCTGATGAACAATAGAGGGCACTAATGCTTCTAATCTGGGAAACGCATCACGCACCAGACAGAAAAAATAGCAGTGGTACTCATAGCACACAAACCACATCATCTATGCTAAATACGTAGATAGTATAGAGAGGATTTCTGTCTCTCAGAAAAGTTCTCTTTGTCCTTTAAACTTTTTTTTTTTTTCTGCAGAAACTGGGATGTGATAATAACACACTAATACTTGTGGCCTTTCAAAGCGTTATTTTCTTTTGTTCAATGAACAAAGCATAAGTAACTTTTCCTCATACAAATCCCCCTTCTGTGTACGTTCTCATCACATTCCTGCCTGTTTACCTACAGTTCTGTGCAATAGTTCAAGGTAAAACAAGTCCCCTGACAAATGCAGAGCCAAAGGATGCTTAACCTGTGTGTTACATGTGTTCCCAGAGAGCTCATGTAGAAATATCAGCTACAATCTTCAGCAGGAGAGATAGTGGGGTTCCACTTGGAAGTTACAAGGGCTCACTGTGGGGATGCTACACCACTGAAACACCTTAAGCAACGTAATTTTGCTCAGATGCAGCTGGTGAGAGCGCTCCTTTCCCAACGCATGGGCACAGCAAGTATTTGGGAAAGCCTCTACACCTTCAGCTACTTCTTTCCTATCAAAGTTAAACAGTTTAAAAACACCGAATATCTAACAAGTATTAGAAAACAATCCAGCCTTTTTCACTGCTTTAATCTCTAGAAAAGAAAACCAAAAAACTTGCTTAGAATTGCTAGCAACTGAGCACCATCTACCTTTTTAAATGATTTACCAGTCTTTCTCACTACTATTCCAACAAACGGATTTAATTCACAGCCTTGGAGATTGAGACTTTGGCAAGAGAAACTCAAACATCAAAGAACAACTATGGACTGCTGCTAACCTTGTAAAAAATAGGTAAAAACATTTGGATTAATTCAGACCAACTCCTTTCTGGAGCAGCTTAAACACTAGTGTTCTCATGTGGTAATTTCAGTTTATATTTTAAATGAAAAATGAAATGAACTACATGTTTCTGTACACCTTACAAAATCTTCATGAATTGTAGGGCTTAATTTCTGATTCCTCAATTCCAGAAATGATGTACTAGCTTTTATAGACACCAAATGCTAACAGCTCTTAGATATTAAAACCTCGTTCACATCAAATGATACAGCTTTAAAGAGATGTGAATAACTATGCTCAAATCTGAAAGCTAGATTCAACTGTCATCTACTACATAATCAAGACACATACAATTAGATAAAATAATTTAAATTTCTGTCCTGAGTCAACATGAAATATAAGGAGTTTCTACCTTCCAGTCAGGAACCTTTTGAGATTTTTTGGCCAAGATAATATATGCAAGCACTTCTTTACTTGACCATAACAGAAAGGCCAAAAGCAAGCACACTTTTTATCCAACCCTCATTAAGAGACTTCTGACATCAAAAGATTATCCCATAAATTTAAAAGTTTATTTATTTAATGCTTTTCTTTTAAAAATATGACCTAGAGGCAAGCATTCTGCCTTTAGTATCTTATTTTTCTATGCCATTCAATTGGCCAATCTTTGCTTATTTCTCTGTTCTTCTCAAGAATTTATAAAAGGCATTGCAAACAAAAAGGTAAAATACAAGCCATGCCACAAAGGATAATCATTTCAATCTGGGATATGATAATAATTAAATGCTATCATACTGATGACCATCAGTGGTATATCGTTGACTGTCTTGAGAGACAAGTAACTGCCAGTCACAAACAGTATCTGTGATGCTGCAAAACACAAAAGGAAGCATATCCTGCCTATGGAAATAGAGACCAATTCTTGTTTATTTCTATGCTAAAAACGTAAGCAGGAGACAGAATACTGGATGCTAAGACTTATTTGAACACTTTGTGTACAATAAAACAGCAGTGGGCCAACAGACATAGAAATACACAGACATACAACATATTTAGAATATATGAAAAGGAAGCTGCGTTTATAAATAGGAGAAAGTCAGGAATTTTTGATGGGCTATAAATAATTATTTTGAGCAGTTCAAACTCACTGCTGGTTTATCACAGACATGAGTTTTTTACTCTACACAAGTGTTAAAACTACAGCAAAAATACATAAAAGCTCAAGATCCTATCTGTTGTCCATTTGTTATGAATTTTCCTTGCCCAGCCATCAGCAGTTCCACAATGACTGCTGCCCATTATTGCTCTGGATGTCACTTGACCGTCTCGCAGTTGTTGCTTGGAGCCCTTACTTAGGTCAGAAACTGTTAGTTTGAGTATTCTCCCCAAGTCAGAAGTATGTTTTTAAAAATCATTGCATCACAAAACTGCTGGATACGTAACACTGTAGGTCTCAAATATTTTGAAGGTCACATGGGATAACTCATGCATATTGCTTGACCTGGTGTTGTTCACCATTCCAAAGCACCGATGGCATCCACTCTCCCAGCACCGCTTTCCTTTCACTCTCCTGGTTAGCCAGCACTGTATGCAAAGTAATCCAGAGGCCATCTTACTACACAAATAAGAATTTACTGGGTCCTAATCCATCGTTTTTATTTGATGGATATTTATAACTACACTGGGCCAAATTTTATTACTGGTTACATCACCGAATCTCAACTCAGAAGAATTTACTTCCAGAGAGTTAGGTTGGATTCATACCAGCACAAAACTAATCTAGAGGCTAATGGAATAAAAAAAGACCTTTATCAAACAACAACTCTAGCAAGGTCATTTTTATTCTTTTCATTTTCTTACTGACCTTCCTGGAAAAATAACCAACATGGAAATGCGTTAGCAAATATCTAAACTGCAGCCAGTCACAGCCAGCAACTTCCAGAAAATATCCATAGTCACAGAAAAAAATATATCTATAGCCCACAAAAGAATTTTTAGAGAACTTTAAGATCACCGTCGTGGATTGAATTCAGATACTTCATCTCATACTGTTAGACACAAAACTAAAGCTAGTAAATCTCAATGCAGGAAGTACTGCACATGCTAACTCTTGCGTTTTCTTCCCATTCATCCTTCACATTTTCCTGCAACCCATCATTTGTCCTCAGTCTCAGTTCTTTAACAACAGGAACTATGTAATAACCAGTCTGAGATCTAAAAAGAATCTGATCCTGATGGAAACAGATGTAAACTCAGCAAAACTTCTCTAGCCTTAAACTAGTTGAACTCTGGACCTCTGGACCTCTCTTATCCACAACACTTGCAGCAAGAGGTGCACTGGTTCACCCTGGGATTAATTCTTACCAAAGATTTTTCCTCCAAAGAGGAATGATAGAGAAAAGCGGACAGACCCGTGCAGCACAAAGGCACTCCCTTACTTAGGTACGGAGCAAGCGCTGGCTGTTCTCTGCACCAAGAACTTGAGTGCTGAACTTGAGTGCATTTCAGGTTTCACTGATTCCCAAGGCAACAGTTTATTTTCAAAACAAGAGGTATGTTCATTGACAAATTGCATAGCACAACCTTTGAGCCAAAATTGTTCTCCCATCAAGACAATAACGCAGGTTTATTATTACTTCTTTAAATAATCGTGTGTTCCTGATGCCTAAGTATGAACGTTAACACAGAAAGGTCACTCCAATTAAAAAAATTAAAACTATTTCTTCCTTTTAAGTAGGAGGCTGTTTCCTAATGGGAGGATGTAGCTTCAAAGTGGTTTTTCTTTTTCCATTTCCATAAGCAATATATAGAGGCTCAATTATTCATAAGAGGGATGGAAGACTGAGCACCATGTTTCCAAAGCACATCTTCAGGTGCAAAAGGCTATTTCAACCTGGCCTTTGCGAGCAGGGTGCAGCCTTGGGAAGACTGGACAGAGAAGGCAGGGCTCACAAATCCACATTTATACCAACTGTGGGCATCAGTTACAGCAAGCTAGAACATACAATTCCGAGTTTAACAATGAGAGATTTACAACAGTCAGAGTAGATAATGCAGAAACAAAACAACAAAGCAGCTGTCTGTCAAACATTAGCCTGAAAAAATGAGCAAAACTCTCAAAATACTACTCTATGTGAAACCGATGCCTTGATTCCTTCAGGAAGGTTGAGGTTTGATGTCTGACCGTATCCAGGGGACTCACTAATACAGATTCACTAATTCTTTCTGAATGTTTCTGTAATGAGCATCTCCTGCTCTTTAAAGCAGCAATTCTGCCTGCTTCAATCAGCAAAAGGGAATGATTTAGTATTTTTGTTGGCTGGTTATTTATAAGAGATCTACTCTAGATTAGTCCTGCTTGAGTGGCATCATAAATGGCTGCATTCCCCAGCAGTAGTCTACTTCAGATGGGAACCTGACAACCTCTACTTAGTGTGTCTTTCACAGTACACAATGAAGTGTAAAAACTGCTGTGAAAAAGCCTGTGTTTCAAAACAAACCATCTCAGTAATAAGCACTTAAAACACTTTTTATTAATATATTTCTCTGTGTACTAAACAAAAGCTTAATACTAAACAGGCCTTTGACAATGTTTTCGCTTGGGTTTTTGGGTTGGGATTGTCTTTACATGAAGTCCTACAATAGCTTTTAGACGGTCCAAAATATATTATTTGAAATAAAGCGTTAAAGTGAGGTTTATAAAAGGGCTGTTTTTTCCTTCATCACAGCTTAATAACATGGGGTTTTCAACCAAAAAGCTTAATCAAAATCCAAAGTGGAAATCCTAAATTAGTAAATATTGAATTTAACCACTTTTATATCTCAGGTATTAGCAAATACCTTTGGTCTACAGAGATACAGCCCCTTCTAATCCTTATCTGAATTTGCAATTAAGACTTCAGAGCTACAGATATCTGTACACAGCTCTGTACACAGCTCTGCTCTCTTATTTTTAAATGATTGGACCCAAATCAAATCAGTCTTCAAATACATTGAAAAGTAAATGTCTGATGTCTAATTGAACTAATAGATAACGCTCTTTTTAATACTGTTAATGCTTAGTGGGGGCTTCACACAGACAGGAGCAAGGGGAGGGAGGGAGAAAAAAATCCACACAGAAAACCTTGTCATTATATTATTACCATTCAGCTCCTCGGTATAAAGATAGAGGAAAGCTAATATTTACAAATTATTTGGAAAAAAAAATTCTAAATGCATTAGCGGTTAGATTCTTATTCTCTGCCACTAATTGTCACCTCCAATAGGACATGGTAAGAGCCTCAAAATGAAGCACTTATGAGTTTTCTTTTGCAATCTCTTGTGGGCTTCTCTCAGTTTATCGCAAATGAACAATCGTGTTGGAAGGGGCACCGTCTGTTTAATGTCATTAGTGATTGTTTCATAAAACAAACAGCCGCTCCACCATTCTGCTGCGGTTAATCTTAAATCTAAACGTGGCGGCACTTGGGGAGAGTCTCAAACATGGTTTGTTCTAACCAATGCAGGTCTCTTAATCTATTGCAAGTCAAGGCGCTTATCTCTCTGCTCAGCTCAGAGCAGTGATTTCTTTGTCCAAATATCAAACCAACCCAGTTAATATCATGCTTCCAGCTTTTTCCCAAAGATTTTTCCTCCTTAAATTGTGGCCAATGCCTAAGACATTTATTTACTGCTTATACCATTTTATGCTTATTTTTCAGTATTAGCAAAGTCACACTATTTTCCAAGTTAGTGCACAAGGGTGTTTCAATGAGCTTAATCAGCCAGGTGAACTGATAACTTGAAGATTTACCTAATTGTGCAGGAAAACCATTCATTCTGGATTAAGCCTACAATGTCACATATGTTTATAACAATTGAGTATTTTCATACAAAGGCCTAATCTACAAGGTTCTTAGTCACCATAAACTTTCATTAATTTCTGGAAGCAGAGGTTTCCCATCATTTTGCAAAATCAAATCTTATGGTAGCAGTCACAGGAGAAAAACAAATCAAAACAAAGAAGTTCTTTGTTTTGTTATGGAATAAAATTCCATAACAGCACATCCATGAGAAAAATGGGACTGAGGCTTATCCCATTTGCTTTTCAGTGCTATCGCAGCCTTAGCTAGTACTTGAGAAGTTAGGCATATCTCAACTGCTTACGTATTTAGGCAAATTGCAACACCTGTTTACAAAAGTATTTGTGAAAAATAGAGGGAGTATGGATATGATTACAATAGATTTTAACTCACTTCTTGCTCCTTTCAAATCTGCTGGAGTCTTACAAAGATTTTATGTTCCTACATTCATATCAAATGTGTATTCGTGTTCCTGCAAAGTCAAGTGAAAATTCTTTTGAACTGGTGCTAATCCAGATGAGCAGATCTGAGGAACAGGACAGTCCCCTACGATGACCAGTGCTCACATGGCAAGAAATAGAGTTTTGTTGTTCTAGGAAACCTCAAAACATTGTTTTGGCCCTATTATTACCATCAGCATACCAGTCCCTCCCTAGGACTTGATGGTGGAAGGATCCTCACTATTTGTTCACTCAGAAAAAAAGAAAAAAAAATCAAGCAGAATTAGTGTTCACATCTCTGAGAATTTTTTTGAGGTAAACAAGAGTTGTAGCAGGCACAAATTGATGTACCAAAGCCATCTTGTCAAATGCTAAAACTCTAGTGCTTCTATAGTTTATGCAGATATTTTTCCTGGTTAAAGTATGCAATTTCATTTTTCTTTTTTCACTTAAAAAATGCAGAAGAAAACAGAAAAGAACACATGCAGGGCCCCACTCTTTTCTGGTCTATCCCCCAGCACTTCTATCAAACTCCCTTAATATACACAAACAATTGTCTTTTTTCTTTAAAAAAAAAAAAAATAAAGAGAGAGAGAGAGAGAGAGAGAGAGAGAGAGAGAGAGAGAAATCAATTCAATTCAGTGTTTTCCATATCTTCATATCATTTCCTATCTCAACTGACTGGAGTAGGATTTCAGTTAACTAGTAGGAGTCCAAGTAAAGTCTGGTTGCCTGTGTTCCTCCTGGTCATGCCCCATAATTGTAGAGGGATCTGCATTTTTCAGCCAATGACACGGCTTACAAAAATAGATACACCGAGTTATTTGATAAAGGAACCAAAGCCCGTCACTCCTGTTCAAGTGCCAAACAACATGAGGGTGAGTGAGATTGTGTTCAGATCCCAAAACAGCCAGTCGTATTATTCCACACAGCTATCTCATGTGGGGGAAGAAATGGCGAAAAAATAAACAAAGAAAAGAAGAAAAGCAACTCCATATGCAACCCAATCAGTTTTAAAACTTTCCTATTTAGAGGAAAAATAACTTCTATGTTTCCAGCCCATCACCCTTCCAAAAACCCTCTGGTAGAAAGCAGAAATTGAATTTTTCGGCATCTCCTACATAACTTATTTTCAGAAAGAAGAAACATTGGGAAGTATGTTTCCCTTCCCATTGTTAAAAAATAATCTTGATTCTCAAGTAAAATTCTTCATCTTTGCCTTGAAGATCATTTGTCAAACCACTGTTCAGAACAAAAAATTAGCTGTTCTCTGCAATAAAATTTCGGGCAAAAAGGCTTATATTTCTGTGTAGTTACAAAATCTAACCTCTAAATATATTTTACTGGGCTACTAATTGAATGTTTAGAAAAAGCACAAAGATAAAGAAGCACGTTCGTACTTCCATTTACTGTTAGTACCAGCTACCAACATTGATTGCAGCCTCTCTCTTCTTTTTTTTTTTCCATTAGGTTTATTTCTGAGCATCAGAGTTATTCAAGTCTAGAGCAATTTAAGCACAAATACTAAATGCTCCATAATGTTCAATATTTCCTGATTACATGAGTCATATAATATTACAAATCATATTTTCACAGAAGTGTGTTGCTGTACCTGTCCTATACAGTCCTGTAAGTGAAAAAGGCAGGCAAACTGAGTACTCATGTAGAGATATTTCATGCTTACTATGATATAGTCATAAGCCGTAGTTTACATATATATACATATATATATTTTAAAACAAAAACGAAACACTGGTTATTGCTTAGAGTTGCCTCTCATAATACACCAACAGATTAGGCTATTATTTTCTATTTTATAATTGAGATTTGTACCTTTTTTTAAAGCTCTTTTTTTTTTCCTTTTTTTTTTTTTTTTTTTTTTTTAAGCCAGTAAAAATAAAACTGTGATTATAAATACAGACTTTCCACTTTCAATGGATAATTCAGGTCAGATAAAACATATATAACCTGCCAAGAATAAAGCCAACAAATAATCCTCTGCAGACCTTTGAGAGCCACTCACTCACAGATTGTGAGCTTACTGAGATCCCCACTGGAAAGAAGGATGCTCCCTTCTCTTTGATATACCACGTGCTGCCACATTGACTAACCCCCAAACTTGCCAGCTCTCTGTCCTGGCCCAGTCCCTGAAATCCCTTCCACTCCAGGCTTAAACAGAGGACAGCGACTCCAATGCTGAAGTTAATAGCAAAACTCATGCTAACAACAGCAGGGTGTTTTTCAGAACAAAGACTTTCATGAGGACCAAGTTCAGGTGGAAACCACAGGAAACAACTAATGAACAATTCCCAGAAGAAGCAATGTGAATAATTCCTTGATTACCAGAAGCTTCAAATTTGTTCGCACTTGGACAACAAAACAAAAACAGTGCATCCAGCCTGGAAAATAACAGTTCATATTAGGCCTTGAAAAACTAATGCTGCCCAACAATTGCAACTCTGAACACCGGGATTAGGACCTCAGCAAATAAGAGGTGCTTCTTTCAGTCTTTCAACCTTCCTTTTCTCAGTTCTTGCTGTTCCACGTATTGGTTTGGTTTCTTATTCACATATGAACTCACCCCAATATGCTCCACCTATCCCTCTCCACACTTTTTACAATGAGACTTTGTGGTTTCTTTCCCATCTAACAAGAAATTTTCATTAAGTTTGACTTACAGGAGTGTAATTTTCAAAAACCTTCACCACAACATTCAGTAAGCTCTGTCAGTTAAAAAGAAATCACAACGCCAAGACAAAACGTCACACACTCACGTGAACCCACGCATACAAATACACAGACATTTGTGCTGGTTGGAAGTTCAAAGACCTGTGTGCTTTGTTTATTAATAATATGAGTACAAAGCAGAAAGGAAAACTCAGGACTACAACCTAAAAGGCCACCCTGATAGACTAATCGTAAGGCAATCACCAACACTATTATATTGTTACTTATCAAAGGGCTATTTAAACAATGAGATACCAGCCATTTAAAGAGTGCAGACACTTGGACTTTGTAACAGAGGTGGCCGTACAGATCAGGCTGGCTTTGATTTCTGAGTACTGTAAATATGGAAAATTAAAGTAAAGTCTGCCCTTTTACTTGACACTCTTGGCAGTTTACTTAATCAGTTGAGCACCTTCAATGAATGAAATTCCCATAGGAAAGAAAGTTTCATAATCTGTTCACTAGAACTCTCAATTATTATTCTAAGATACGTTGTTATGTAAGTATTATTAGAAATGTTTCCTTTCCCTCACTACCTCATTGTTACTGTATTCTACCCAAACTCTCTCTGCTTAGTAATGTTATGTTTTGAAATACACTGGTCTTCAGTTTCTGAATTCAACAGATTTCTGCCCAAAGACTGGCCCAATAAGCTGCCGTGCTACATCTTTCACATGACTATTATATAGAGAGAGTTAAATCAAAATGAGACTTATCATCCTTTTTTTGCTGTGTTTACACTTGCAATGAACATCTTATACTGTGGTATGTTCTGCCTTTTATTGCTGGACTACCCTCCCACATCAAGTTTTATATTGAAACCCTTTGAAGGTAATAATACAAGATGGTAACTGAGAAAATAAATAACCAAAGTCTTTTGCTTGATTTTTGCATTCTCCAACGCCTCTCTACCCGACCACATCAAAAAAAGCCTCAACAGAATATTAGCAACTGTAGAAAATCATATATATATTTTAATCTCAGTAGTGAGAAGAGGTAAGAAATTTAACTTGTAGTTGATTAGTATCCCTTCTAAATAAAAGACAATCTTCATGGGTCTACAGAAAAACCTGATGGAGGAGAGTGCGGACTCAGAAATCAATACAAACGAGTGCAGATTGAACAGGAGTAGTGAAATAACCAGAATACTTAAGAAGAAAAAAAATTAATTACCCTGAATTTTCAGCAGTCCATGAATGTAGAGAATAGTGTCTCTCCTCACTGTGAGCAGAGGAAAAAAGTAAACCCATTTCAGTGTAGCTACTGCAAACTCAAAGCTGATTGCTTGAGCAATAGTTGCATGCCTTCAGAAATATACTGTGGCACCCAAGCTTCTAATAATAATTACCATTACTGTTATTATAACAACACTGATGCGAGCAAGAAGCAGTAGGATGGAATATCCATGATTCCCTGACATTACTGTGTACAGTTTTCTCAAGGGCACATTTGTTGTCAACTGCTACCACAGGCTCCAGATAAGATCATGGTTGAGGTTTTTCAATTCATAAATATGAATATAGAAGTCTAAAGCTGACTTTTATGCTGATTTTACTTTCATGAGATTCTGCTTTCAAACTGTATAGCTGTAGAGCAGTTTCACAGCAAGCATACAGACAGCAACAATATGGATTTGTCTGCATACAGTAGTTTCATCTCCAACTTCCTTGTGCAATCTACTAGGGAGTAGCACTGTAACAAAAAAAAGCCTCCCGGTACTTCAAGACCATAATGCTACTGTATTTTTAGTAATGAAGTCTCATGACATAAAACCAGCTTTTCTTCCATGGCTGATATCAATGGAAAGCTCTTACCCCATCAGAAGTTAGATGACAAACCCCCTTTCCTTTGGCTGTTTTATGCATTCATTTTCAGAATGCATCAGAAAACTCTTACGCTTTCATTGCTTTGCTGTAAGGATTGAATAGACTAAGCGTCTTCTGATTTGCCTTGGAAGAGTTGGGAGAAAAAAATTTAAAAATTGAGTTCATAAATGGAAAGTAAAATACCACAAGTTACTTCTTATATCATGGTGTGCTTTCATCTGAGGAGTTCAAGGCACCAAAAGCAATAACCAACTCACAATAGGCTTAATGTATTTTGCATCCAAAATGTGCTCCTGAACCTGGCTAGCTTGCTCTTTAGTTATAAACACAAATTTAATTTCCACTAGAGATGCAGTGAATTACAGTGATCTAATTTAAGCAACAGTGAACTGTATTAACCTCATAGGATTGCTGAGATTTTCAGTGCCTTATTTTGGGACCGCACGCTGGTACACCAAGTTCCTTTGAAGAATTCTGAACAGCAGGAGGTGATCATCTCTTTTGGATGCATACACATTTGCCTATATGCTAGGGTACAAATATGTATTTGCATACATAGAAGAAAGAAGCTTAAATATGCGTGCATGTGTTGTCTAGAGGCTGCTTTTCTACGAGTGGGAAAGGGATGAGTATTGTAAGAATCATATTCTCTTCTCTAGGGCCTGCTGTAGGAGTAGTGCTAACTGTTACACATGTTACATGAGAACGGAATGGCCCTGAGAGCCTCCAATAGTCAAAGGTAGTTCATTTTCCTTGACTATCTCAAATACAGAGCAAAAATTCTAACCTAATCTATGTGACAGTTTTAAAACACAAAGTTCTGTTGGTTGGAGATTAGACAAAAATAACAAACATTATTTCATTCAGGGCCCCAAGGTAGAGTTGGACACTGGCTTCCAAGGGGAAGTTGTTTTACTCTCTGTTTCTTCTGTCTAGCCATAATCTCCTTCCTGCATAGAAAGAAGAAAGCGTAACAATTGCAATAATAAACAATTCCCATACATGATGCATAACTGCAACCTACCAATAGTAATTTATCTTTGTAGTTGGGGATGTTTTCTAAATGTTCACATGGACAATTACTATTTGTTGTTTGTATTACCACTGTGCCTATATCCGTGCTCATAGACCATGACCCACTATCTTGTAAACGCTGAAGAAGTTCCAAACAGAAGGACAATTCGTGGCACAAGTAGCTTGCACTAAGTAATACGGCTGTAAATTTGAGCTGGCATCAACAGCCGTTGAAATAGCCTGACAATGAAACAACCAGGAACACAGAAATTGCCACATGGGCTCAAATCTAGTTTCATCTAGAACTATAAGCATAACCTGATGCGTCAGCGGAAAATGCAAAAAAACGTACACTAGGCAGATCTGGGATAACCCATCCCCCAAGAAAACGTCCTTGTGATGTCTCCTAGCAATTAGAGTGGAAATCTAAAGTCTATCATTTCAGACCTCTTCCAGTATTTTTTTTTTTAATATATACTAACAACATAGAATATTCTCATTCACAATTTTTGCCAGATCTTTTCCTAAAACACATTAAATCCCTTAGTAACCTCTCAGAGAAGTCCATTATCTAATTGCATGCACATGAGGTGAAAAATTTATCAGCCACCATTCTATAGCATTCCCTTTCTCTAGTATCATGAGATAGAGAGAATAGCTGTTCCCAAACTGCCTTCTCTGTGCAAAATAATAAATATTAGATTCTTATCATGTCTTTTTTATTCATCTCCTCTCAAAGGTAAGCAATCCCACTCTTTTCAATCTCTCCTCATGAGAGATCTCCCATACACCTGATCATCCTTCTTGCCTTGCTCTGAACTCCTGGTAGATCTGTAATATCCTATATTGATGAGCCCACACCATTTGCATAATGGCATTATGCAACAGCTTCCTCATGTTCTCAGTGTGCCTCAATTCTCATCTAGAAATAAAACCTTACTGAAGTGAGAAAGCATAGTAGTTTGCATGCCCGCTTTTGTTGTGAAACTACCAACGAGGTGGGAAAAATCTGTTACACAGGAAAGAGTTATCCATATGCAACTGAGCACTTCACATAAGCATCTGCCTATGCCTCCATCAGCTGGAAATGATTTTCAGTTACTACAGCCTGGAGTTGAATTAACTCTAACTAGAGGTAAATGCTGATGTGTTGTGCAAAAATTTGTACTCTACTGAAGGCAGCATGCTGGATTTTTACTTCAGTTGCCTTCATTATCATTCAACACACTGGAATTCTTCAAAGCACAAAAGCAGACTGAAAAACAAAAGCAGTTCCTCTATTTCCTAGTAGAGGAACATCCATGTATGTGAATTTTGTCCCACCTCTCATGATCTCAGCCAGAACATCTTTTTTCTCCCTTATTCGAGCTTCAGTCAAAAAGCTGTACCTGTAAGTGATTAATTTCTGAGCAAGAACAAGCTAGGGACACTAGGCCAAGGATTGAGTGGATGTAATGATTTATCTCAAGTTGCACCATCAGAGTATATCAGAGACAAGCATCACACTGTGCTATGTTAGCATCTCAGGTATGAAGTAGTCATGAGCTAGCAAGCTTGGCCCACACTGAGTATTAGGAATATTATATTCATACAGCAGTCATTCCTTATGACTAAAAATCTGAATTAAATCATTTTGCCATTTATGTTAAGTCTTTTTTCCAGTGCTTCTTTTCTCAGCTAGCTCTTCTTTATGTTTGATTCCCACAAATTCTCTCTTTGAAATATGCACACTTAATTTAAAGCATCTGATAAATGAAAGAGTTTAAATATCCCTTAGAATGATCAGTTTTGCTACATTTCTCAGTAACTATCTCCATACTTGGCCTTTGCACTATGAAACTATTAAGTCAGCCTGAAATAAGTAGCTGTTGGGTTGAGAGAAACTCATACCTTTATTTGTAAATACTTTTTAGGAGCTTCACTAGGACTAGAACCTTGGGCAGATTGTTTGGAAAGATGACAAAAATTACCCCTCATTGCTAAAAGGTCTGCAGGTCTGACTGCATTCAGTCACCAGTACTCTGGAGCCTTTGTCACCTAAGCACTTCCATATTCAAATGCACTACCATAGAACAAAACTGTAGCTGAAAAACATTCTTTTCTGGGACAAATCCTGTATGTCTTAACTATACATGACACCCACAAAAATTGAAAAGATACGTCAAAGCACAGCAGTTAGATTATGGATGGGAAAACTCCCTAGACCCAATATCAAGCCAAAGGAAAATAGAAGAGTTTTGTAATTTAGAGAAAGAATAAGAAACCAAAATGCTTTTTTGTCAAAGTGTTGGCAGCCCCAAAAATGAAGCAGTGCTAAAACAAATGCGTATTTTAGATGTTAACAAAAGAGTATCATCTCACAGGAACCAGGAAAGTTCTCTCGTCCTTTCCTAATTATCACATTTGCTCTGCATCACACAGGCCGACTGCAAGCCCTGGAACATAGTTGTGTGCCCAGGAGCACAGATTTGCAGCACAGCCCTGCTGAATGTGGACTTCACAGCAATGCTGCTGGTGGGAGGGGGGATGCTCATACACCTACTCCAAGACAAAAAACAGACACCAAATACAGTCGATGGATAGAGGGAGTTCCTCCAATTCATTCACAACTCCTGACTGAGTGTCTCAGTTGGATGTTAAGATCCATCTGTGCCTGTATGCCTTTATAAACATGGAAACTGTCAGTGAAGTTTGAGTGAGATACCACACAGCAAGACAATCACAATTTACTATCACCCCATCTACAGAAAAAGGAAACCAGAACAATGCTGGTTTAATTCTACCAAGCCTATTAGGGAAGAATTTATGCTGCCCTTCTGAGGAGTTACCACAAACAGATCCCTTTGCAGCCAGAAAAACCTGTATTTTTCACACCTTTGATAGAGTTGAGGAAAGAGGAAAAACAGGAAATAATGTTGGTAAGAGAAGAGGTATGTTTAGATCGAGAAATGAAGCAACTTCTCACACACCCCAATTTACAATGAAAGCATTAACATATCCTTCATAATTGCTATCAATCCTAAGAAATAACCATCCCAAGGGATTACATAGATTACATATAAATTCCTTTTCCTTTATTTTTCTTTAAAAACCAAGAGCTTTTGCACTTGCTACAAGAGGACTCAGTAACTCACAGCTGTGCCGTTTACGAGAAAGGACACAGGTCCCTCATTCTTATGCCATAAAGTTTCTCCCTCCTGTCTGTCTCCCTGAAAATATTATACACGAACTCCAGGCTGGTTATCAAGTTGCATGCAAACAATATCTGGCATTGTTCTGGAAGGAAGAAGATTTTTCATAGCAATTGCAAAATTAACTTTCCAATCAAAATTCTGACTTGTTGACTTGCACGAATCAATATGTATCTTTTCCAATCTTTAAGTTATAGTGCATTAGAAAAAAGTTAGCACTGAGCTGCAGAATTAGGTCAGCTGCATTAGATCTCCTAATTAACCAGTTCTTCCTTTAAAAGAGCACTCGCTCTGCTTTCAAGACTACTCCAACATTTTGTCAATAGAGTTCAGACCAGGGCTAATGATTACCATTAGAGAAAGCCCACAGTGGCTTTAAGAACTTATCTTTCTGTATTTTGTTCTTTTTATCCAACTGCAGGATCCCACAGTGAAGTCACTGTGTTTGTGTTTAAGAAAAATAAAATAGAGAGAACAGGGAGGGAGCAAGAGGAAAATTTTCTGCACGTGGAAAATATGAGATGCTTCAAAACAAAATACCCCCCTCCAATTTACAGGCTGACAATACTAAAACAACAAATCCCTGTAGCCACTGTTTTATATACATATATATATAAATCCACACATATATTTATATGCACATAATTTTACTTTATTTATATGTATTTGTTGCTAAAGAACTAGCAGTCCTTGGATGGGAGAGTGCAAGGCTTTTTGTTGTGCATTTGTCCTGCCCTGGTGTGAAGGCTTTGGAATGGTGAGGAATGGTGAAGGCAGGGCCTGGATGTGCAGTTCCCCAGCTATTCCTGTAATTTCCTGCTGGGAAGCCCAGATTTCCATTTACTCTAAGCCTGTTCCCCTGCTGAAGTAACAGAAATCCTCCCTCCTGTTACTTGTATATGGTGGTAAGGGCTTCAAATCCAATTGTCCTTTTCACATGCTATTGAGGTGTGAAAGGGAGCCTTTGGGTTACATATAGGATCAGCGTGCCCCAAAATACATTGCTTCTGCTTGCTGCTTAGTTTATGTTCCAATATTGAATTCTCCACTAACTACCTCATTAACATTTTTAAGAAATCTTTTTGATTTCTGTTATCTCCTCATGGCACTCTCAGTTGCAGATAGTTCTTCCTTTACATTTACATATGGCTGCTCTTCCTCCCTGCCACTTTTTTTTTTTTGATCTCCCCTCCAAAGACAGCAGTTATCAATGACACAACACTGCTGGTTTTCTTACCTGCCATTGCAGAGCACCATTCCACTGCATCACAACAACAGGACCAGTACAGGAGGTGACACCAGGTGCTGCCTGGGCATGCATCCTTTCACCTTATCTAAAAGCAACCCTCGAGGGCAAATTTTGCACTTGATTGAATGGCAAACTCCACAAAGCCGCAAGGCTGATGATCTAAAATACAATAAGACATTGGGCAAAAGCTACACTGAAACCAATGGTAAACACTCCTGCTGGTTTTACACTAATCCCTTCCTGTACTTGGGAAGGAATTCCTATATGACTTGGCATTTAGGATATGTTAGAGGAGGAAATATTTCTTGATTTGCTATAAATTAGTAATAGGGAGAAGTAGCCAGCTGGGCTTCTTCCATTGATCTCAGTGTGCAGGACTCCTCTAAGAGTATCCATTTCCACATGGGCCACTCACTTTTCATGTCTGAGAGAACCAAATTCAAATGAAATTATGTTATCAATATTTTAGTGGTTTTACTCCATTTTAATGAGATTGGTGAGATACTTTTGGCTCAAAATTAAAAATAAAACCTCAGTTTGTTATTCTTTTTGCTTCTGTTTCTTTTTGCTACTGTTATTTAAAAGTAAAAAGCACAATGAGGTAAACTTGAATAATTCAAGAATCTCATTTTACTTTTTTTTTTTTTTTTTTTTTAATATGAACAGCCAACAACCAGTACACCAGCTGCTTTCCCCTTGGATTCCTGTGGATGGGTAGATGGTCATTTTCAAAATTCTTGTTCTCAGCATACTTTACATTTAGGCACAGTTTCACAAGGCAAGGAAGTACAGTGATATCCACAGTTTGAAGAAGCATCCCTCTGCCAGAAGTTAATAGTTGCATGCTTTAATTATATGCTTTCTTAACTTAGGATTTTAACTCATTTTTTACATCAGTACCTTGAGAAGAGTAGAGTACAGAGCAGCACCATAGTTTCTAATGTACACATTGTCACCCTGTTTTCAATTTAAAAGCAGAGAGCCAGGTTAGTCTTTAAGATACAATTAAAAAGGCAAATACGATTTGATTTATTAAAAGCTACTGGCCAGCTGAGCTCAGTATGAGAGAAGAAAGTGATGGATGAACTGAAGGATTCAGAGCTCACCTGGCAACTAATCCACAGAGCAGCTACAGGGGCAGTTTCTGGGGAAAGTGGTGCAATCATCGTCATTGCCATCATCATTCGTATGTCTGTAGCAGCTTTCAGCCCTCTATCTCACAGAACTTTGCAGACACTTAATTAAGCCTCATGATATCCCCTCAAGGGAAGTCAATATTAGTTTACCTATAGGTAAACTGAGATACAGCAATGCACAACTTGCTCAAGGTCATAGAGTGGGCCAGTGGCAAAGCCATTAATAAAGCCCTATAAATCTGACCCCAGAAGCCTGATTTAATTATGAAATGATGCTCCCCTTCTGTTACCAGTTCCATACTGGAAATAGCCATGACAGATGCTTTTGAAAGGAAGTAAAGTTTCACGAAAGCGAGAGGTAACAAAGCACTTAAAAAAAAAAAAAAAAAAAAGTTAAAAAAATGCCAATGATATAGAACTTTTGCTCAAAAAATCAAATTGATGAACTAAAAGCAGCAGCAGCTGTACTGAGTATTTTGTTATTGTTGTTAAATAAAATAGTTTCCTTTAGCAAGGGTAGAATATTGACATTTTACTTGCTCACTAAACTAGCAACACTCTCAACAACTAATTAATGTTAGTGGCTGGATAAGTAAACTAAACCATTGTGGTAGCATTTCTTAGATGTTTTGCATGTATGAAGACACTGAAAAAAAACAGATGGAGAATACTATAATGAATTGAAATGTTCTATTTAAAAACTGTTTGTCAGCTGTAGTTAAGTTGACACTGTCAGCATGGCAACAAATCACAACACTTCCCATGCCATGCTCTGCACTCCTGCCTGCCACCGGGAGCTGAGCTGTTGGAAGCTGGAAGTTCTGGAGCAACCCAGGAGTGGAACAACAAGCAGGCAGGTGATGGCCACCTCGGGTTTCTGCAGCCCTCCGAAAAGGTCAGCGGAGCATTTGTTTTTATAACAAACCAACGGTTACCTCTACTCTCTGCACCAGATTAAAAAACTAAATACAACAATCTCCATAAGCAAAAACACTCAAAACAATACAAAGCGACCTCAGGGCTCAGGTCGCCGATAAGGAGCTAACGTTTTCCCGCTCAAGGTCACCTGCTGAAGGCGAGCTCACTCTTGATGTAATTCAAAGTCATTACAACTTGCTATTCAAACCCTAGCCTATGCAAGATGCACTCTGGCCTCTTTGCAGTTCCTCAGCAGGCTGGAGCGCAGACACATTTATAAAGCAAACAACATGGCGGTTGGGCCTGCTGGACACATTTGCTGAGGAGACTCAGTGAGGACTGGTAGGCACCACCACTGGGTGCTGCCCAGTGCCCTTGGCGAAACTTTCCTGGTGCAGGGCTGCTCCTGGGCACAGCACACCGCTGTCACAGAGACCCAGCCGTCAGTGCCGCTGCTTCAACACGTGTTTTTTACAACACTTTTTCAATACTTTTCATTTTTTTGTCTGAATCCAAAGCTAGTGAACTTCACAAGGTGGCAGTCAGGCCCTTGAACCTTTTGTCTCTCTGAGTTTCAACTTCAATCCACAACAAAACGGAGATCTCAGCACCACCCATTTGTAGTTACCTTTACACTGTGGACATTAACAACATTTGCCAGCATAGATATTCCTCTCATCTATGACTCCATGATTCTCACAGCACTTTTGAAACTAAGGTCGCGCTGCTAAAACAGCCTACAATTCTAAAATACTCCGGATTAACTGAATTTACATTTGCATTTCTTTTACTTGTATTAGTTATGAGTGCACAGAGTTAAAAAGAGAAATTAATAAAAAGGAAAAAAAAAAAAAAAAGCTTAATTTTTCTTTTTCTTTACATCACCAGTAAATGGTTTGAATCTAACAGAAATAATACCTGCATGTAAAAGTGAAAGATGATAGGCAAATATGGCTCAAACCCTCTGCTTGCTCTTAATTATTCCACTTTTTAGGAGAGAGGTGAGAAAAATGTCTGCAGAACTGCCTCCTGAATAGAGCATGAATAATGAAAATATCTCTATACATCTTGCAATCTCCTATAACAATGCTTGTAGAAAAAGAGTACATTATTAAGCATTGTGACAAACAGACAGGCCATTTGCATTTCAGGGTGGGATTCTTTTTTCTTTTTTGCTAGATTTATGTATTTAGTTAGTTGTGATCAAAATCATTTGCAATGCTTGCGGATGCAGAATTATCCTTGCTATCGTCTCAAGTTTTTACACATGGAAAGATAGAGATTGTCGTATGGGAAAATCAGACACTGGTTTTAGCAGCAAGGACTTGATTTATTATTGCTTCAAACAAGTTTCATGCATTAAAGATCCCGGTACAGAACATGACATGCTCTTTTTTTAAAAACAGCTACACACTTTAGGACAAGTGACATGATCCAAATGGTCTCAGCTGACGGTGATGGCTATTCTAATGCAGCACAGGAATGTCTCCCTGACTCAACGTTTAACATTTTTTTTTTTTCCTAGCAGAAAGGAGAAGAATAAAGAGAATAAAATACTTAGTTAAAATGAAATATCCATTGTGAAAAATTCAGTTTTCATCTCACTTTCTGTATTTACTATTATCCCTCAGGCTAAAGAAAGCACTTCTATGTACACAGACACACAAAACTCCTTTTATTCAGATGTGAATTTCAGATTTCAATAATCATCTGTTGAGGGTCACATCTGAAATTCACAGGCTTGACTGGAAAATGCCCCCCCCCACATTCTAATAGCTGTTAAATCAGGTAAGTAGAAATGTGTTAGTTGTATGAAGCAAATTATAAAGTAACACAGTAAGTAGGCATTATTATGGGGAAAATGGAGAGAACAAAAGAGGAAGACTGACAGATCCAAGAAGATACAGTGGTATCATAGAGGATACCAATAACATTTTAAATTGCTCTAAAACAACTTGTCCTGAGAAAATCCTAAATCACTTCACACAGAACATGTAAACACATTTTTAGTTTCCAATCTAGTAAAAAATATTTTCCAGTTTAGTATCTAAAAATTGGGCAATTACACAAAGATAAGTAAAATAATACATTTTATATATATATACACACACAGACACATATATATAATATACATACAAACACGTCATTTTTTACCAAACCTTTTTTGCCCTGTATGAAAGATTCTTCATTCTCTATGAGACATGCTATTGTTTCATTGACACAAGAAAGGCTTTATGAAGTTTCTTTAGGGTCCCACCAAAATAACATGAAGGGCCAGTGCCAAGGCAGATGAAAAATGATCTGACATGCTCCTTTTTCATGGGACAAAACAACACCAGCCTCAATTTCATTAGCTTTGCTCTCACCTCAGTGTAACATGAAGACAGGAGTAACTGTGTTGTTCTGGATCTGCACATTTGTAACTGGGCAGAACAAAACTCCACCTCTAAGGTTCAAACAAGTTACCTACAACTTGATCTGTCTTTCCTCATACCTTCACAACTAAACTTCTCTCTTGTTTCTCTCAAGTTTCCAGTTTTCCCTATATCCTCCCTCACACCAAATTCTTTAATAGATCATTTTAATGCTCTGCTTACATGCACAACCTCCAGCAATTTCATTTAGGTTGACCATCTCTGCTTCTTCTTCATCCTATCCACTTACAGAAGAGTAAGCTATCTCAAAACTCAGTATGGCACCGATCAGTTATAATGCACAGACTGTAATCAGCCAAGCTACGTACACCAAACAAGGACATGGCCCACTGACTAAAGCAGTCATTTTGGGCACTAATTATAGCTCAGCAGTGCCCAGGTGATTGTCACAGCATGGAGACCATATAACCAGCACCCATACACCTGGCTTGCAAGGAAACTGCAGGGTTTGAAGTATGCCCACTCCCCAGTGAAGAAAGTCCATTGAACTGAGTGTAACACCACCAGTCCTCAATACAGACAAAGGCAAGCTGACAACACATCACTCCATCTTAAACACTGAAGCTGCTGAACTTGATTCAATCCTTGCACAGGTAAGCTTTGCTAAGGAACTCATCTTTAAAACACAACACAAAAAGTGAAAGCATCTTATGTCTATTTCTTCCTCCGGCTCATCTCTGTCTTAAGCTAGGAAAGGAAACAATACCGGAAAGAAGAAGAAAAGAGATATCAGAATAACTTTTTGTTTTTTAGCATTCCTCTGAAGGCATTAAAGTTTTGCCAGCATGTTTTGAAGTGAATGAGAGAGTGTCAAGGCCACAGATTAAGAGCATTTGTGTGCTTACAGGAAGAAGAATGAAGATACTGTACATGAAGAATAGTAGTACCTTTGAGAAGAAGCTTAACATCCTATCTACAATGCCAGCAGATTTTCCTCAGTTGAAAAGATTTCCACAAAATGTTGAGAGCACCAGTGGAAGTGTGAAAGTACTTGGGAGCATAACCAAAACATATCACCAACTTGCAAGAACCTCAGCCTTTCCAACAGAGAGCCTGTGATATCTTCCCAAGTAAAACACGTGGGCATCTAAATTCCCTCTGAAGTCGCAACAGGTGTTTTTTTCTGACCAGACGAGTGCAATGCTGCTGAACTTGGTCACCTAGTATCTCTTTAAAGCCAGCAGAGAGGCAGGCACTTACAGGGTTGAATTTCTCTCTTCTGAAGAAGCCATCCAAAACAAGCAAGATGAATCGTACCCTAGAAGGCCTGCTTTCTCTCCATCAGCTATAAAGAGAGTCAAGGATGGGAAGCTCAGATATAGAAGTTTACACTTCAGATGTCTAAAGTTAGGTGAAATGAATCTCATCGTAGGAGTTTTTCCAAGGACTTGAAAGAGGAGAGGATTTCATCAAAGGACTATTTCAAGATAACTGTCAGAGTCAAAAAAAGAAATAATTCACTTAGCTATGGCTGGCTTGAATTTGGACACATTTCTCTTTGGCAAAATTGTATTAAACATCGCATCCAGACTTATTTCAATCTCTTTGCAACAACACTGTGTGTCAGAGGAGAAGACAAATATGAGGATTTTTTCCTTTCTGTCCTTAATTCTACAACTGAATGATTCCAGTGTCCTGCTCATAATCACCTAGCCTATATATTTGTAAAAGCAAAGGTAATACTTTTCTTTTTTAAACAGGAACATCACTGACTAAGAATTTTTAAAATGATCTAGATTCTTTGATAAAAGGTTTATATATGTATATCATACTCACTATTTCCATGAGATATTTTTAAGTAAGGTTCTAGCTGGAGAAATTATCATTTTGCTTTTCCTGTCTTTTCAAAGAAAGGCAAAGAAAGAGGTTGTTCTCTCATTTATATTTGTTGTTGAGCTACAGTGAGCTTTAGAAATATCTGTTTATTAACCATACAATGTCCACCTTGCTCAGTGAACCTCACCATGAATGCTAACTGGAAGTCTTGCCTGCAACAGTCCAGCTGCAATTAGTAATTATGGATCCAAACAGAAACTGAAGACAAAAGCATAGAGCAAAGTACTTTAAATAAACACGTACAGGGGTGGGGTTTTGTTTGGGAGAAATGGATTAAAGTTTGTGAGAAGTGGATTAAAGATAACCAGAGATATTCATACAGGTGTGGCTGGACTCCAGCTGCACTGGATTATACTGACATTTATTAATATAATTTTAAGCTTTCAGATCATAGGCTTAAAATCTTCTTCGTTTTATACAGGGTGTGCAAGAGGTTGACAAATCACCACAGTAAATATTCTCAGCTCTCCTATTTCCCATCTTGACGTTTCTCTTTGACGACTGTCAGGCTAACAATTGCATCTTGAAAGAGAGAAACAGAAAATCTCACTCACAGAAAAGGATCCTCTACTTATTTCTCTCTTGTTCTCTTACTGCGACTCTACCATCATCATTATACCCTAACAGCAAGAGGCCAGGTAGGTGCGTTTCTGCATGCAGACGAAGTGATGCTTTGTGCTGCTAACTAGGTATGAGCAAGATTACAGTGAATACAGTTTAGTCAAGAAGACAGAGACAAGGCAGACAAATGGACTGACCTGCTCTCAAAACTTTCTTGCCCATCCTGATCATTTTCTACCTCTCTAATTTCTCTCACAGCTAGGTTTTAACATGCCTAATGGATGGCATGTTTGTGATGGAAGAAGAGCCAGTTATTTGGCATATATATAAAAAAGAGAAATTAGTTCAGGCCTGAGAATAGAATGGCAGAAAAGGAGAGTACAGTTTCCTAAGCGAGGTTAAAAGAAATGAGATGTAGCAAAGACAAGGAAAGAGCTGTTGTGTTAGAAGTAATAAAAGTCCATTATGCCAAAATTTCAGGTATACTTCAACAGCTTAGTATTGCTTTGAAAGTATAAGTTGAATGCAGGTAGGATATTTGCAGGTACATAAACAGAGTTGTGGGTTTGTCTTTTGTTTGCTTGTTTGTTTTGTATCAAAGTGATGTAGAATAACCAGAGAAACCAGAGAATCTGACACACAGTTTTGATGCAGAAGAAAATGATTACCTTAATGTACTGTAATATCATCCCCCCAGAATGACCCACATGCAATTCAAGGACTACTTCTCGGGCAAGGAGCTGTTTTCTTCCCTGTATATGGAAAGTAATTTTTTTAAGACCCTTCAGAGGAATCAACAAAGGTCCAGTGGACCAGATTTCTAAGTACCCCACTAATTTAGAAAAAAAAAGAAGTCTGCAAATTTAACAAAGAACCTAGCCTCGTCCTGTGTTCCAAACACTAGTGAAATGGGATTGAAAATAAACTATAGTGAATTCAATTCAGTAATCCTGTCATTATCCAACAGAGTTTAAAAGTTTTCCATATGCCTTCATCAGCAACAACCCTGATTTAGGTATAACAGTAGGCTGAGATACTTTACTTAATATCCAATAGCATAGGTGTGAATAATCATGAAAGTGAACATCTGGTTATTCACGTTGCAAAAATATAATCATGCCACTGACCTTGGTGGTTTCACCTCCCTTCAGGTTCTCAGCGAACTCTGTTAGGTTGTTTTGTAGCCAAGAATATTGCATCAGACTTAGCATAGATTTTTTCTGGTATCTTAAATACTGTGAAGTCATGGTAGAACAAGACCTAGGTGATTTTTTATGCAACTTAAGAAAAGCAGAACCGAATCTGTGCCTCATGCTTCCAGACTTCTAACTTGTGAAAATTACAACTACCACCACTGACACAAACTTATACCATGAGAGGACTAAGTTTAAAGGTATCCAAATTCATTTTTGGAAAATAAGTTGGAGCACTCCCACATCTTTAAGAACAAATCTAATATTGCACGTCTTCATAACATCTTTGAAGCATTGAATGCTTGGGGATAAAAATATTGAAGTGTTCTGTGAAGATATTAAGCTTTCATTTCCTCTTGGCCAGCTACAAATTGTCACTGTTCAAACCCCAGACACTATACCAATCCCAAATGCCTAAATTACATTCATCAAATAATTTCCTAATGAAATGAATTAGAAATCACTTAGAAAAAAAACATATCTGTCTAATTTCCCAGAACAGACTAGAGGCTTAATTTTGTTCCCAGGTACACTAGAGTAATTCTAGACTAACTTAATTGATGACAATGAATTACTCAGAAATTCTTGCAGCAGCATATCTGGAAGGTGAATTTGGTGGTGGGGACAACAGATTTCCAAGACTGAATGTGTGACACTCGAACCCCAAATCCATCCAATATAGAGATTCTGCCTTGGGGAGTGCAGAGTTCTGGGTTTGAACAGTGGCCACAGAAATATGTTTTTCCTGCAATTTGATGGTTTCATGGGTACCACGTACACATATCCATCTACAAATAGAGAACAGTTCTGAAGATACTCTGAAGCACAGCAGTGCTATGAGGGAGGACAGGGCAGTCTGAAGAATCTCACGAGATTCCTCAGCAGCTGCTTTTCCAGCAACACAAGCAAAGCACTGCTTGCAGCTCAGCTGTGTGTTGAGTTCCTACTCCACCATCATCGATACAATCCAGGGGTAATTACAAAAACTCCTAGTGGATAAGCTTTATAATACATTGCTGAATCAAAAAAAACAACCTCCAACAACAGTATAGTGTTGGAGAAAAAACAGTTGCAGGAGGAGAAAAAGAAAAAAACAGAAACTCTTTTAAGGTATTGAGTCATTTTTCTTTCAGGAAAAATATTTTTAACATATCAGTTAAGATGCATAAAAGATTTCTATCAACTGAAAGGATAAACACATAATTTTGTTTCTGCTAATTTGGTTTGATAAGAAAGAATAAAAATAATAGATATATAGGTTAGACATCATCACTTTCTGTAGCTCGCTACAGCCTTTGTCTTTGGAGCGCAAGGGAAAATAAAAAAGTCTTGTGTTGAAGGCAAGTTCCCCAGTAGGGAATTGACTTTGAATACTGTCTGTCTTTCCTATCATCTGACATTTGGATCATAAAATATCTCACTTATCTATTCTGTTTCTCTGTTCTTGGCCATCTCTATCCTACATGACTGTATAAACAAAAATTATTTGAAAGACCTATACCAGAATGTACTCTACTGGTCTCAAGAGATCCTTTATTGTTCCTATATTGTCCTGTGGATTTGGAAGTTAGGGTCTTTGAAATATTCGTATATGTTTTCCATTTCAGAAGATCTATAAACTAAATAAGCTTCTAAATCTATTACACTTCTATTTTCAGAGAACTCCAAGCCTACTATACCTTGTTTTTTTTTCCCACCCAGAAGTTCACCGTCCAAGTCTTCAAATTTGGAGAAGTGCAAAGAGCAAACCAGGGTATAAGAGCAGGCTAGGAAGCAAATTAAAATATAAGAAAATTCCATTAAAAGCATTGATGACAGTCATGTTACGGAAAGTGCTCCTTAGAACAAAGGACAGCATGCTATGTAACTATCCTAGACAGTTCACTGCATACACAGGATTTACTTGCTGGCAACAACATGCAGACAAAACCCACATAATTTTTTTTACTCGGGTTTGGACTGGAAGAAAAAGTTAAGCTATTCCATAGATTTAAAACAACTAACCAGTGTTATCTCTCAAAATTCATCAGATGATTAATAAATAAATAAGAGGAAATGCAAGGAACTTGGACAGAAAACCCAGTCTTTTTCGGAAGCAAAGGTACTAATTGCTGTGACAAACTCCCACATTTAGACAAATATCCTGAGTGGTCCTAAGGTCTCATTCATTATACAGAAGATGGTCTGACACTCTCAAGTGTTTCACTTCTCTTTTAAAGCTACAGTCGTAAGGCTGAAGCAGCTGTAGTAACAGTGTTTTATTATGAAAACATGTACGGTATGTTATTTACCATTTAAAGCAGACTAACATTAGAAAATGAAAATTTTCAGCAGCAGAACACCCACTAGCTATCCAAAGCCCACTCTGCAGAACCTCACAGATCATTTCTATGAAAATCCCTGGACAAGTCAGTGTCAGTCTTTTCTGCGTCTTTTCTCTCAGGCATAAGTGGAAGTGGAATTCTCATTTGAAACTCCCACATTGTCTCTGTAGAGAAATTAATGCTTTCTTTGTATGTTTGAGGAATAGTTTCCTCTGCATGAGTGAGTTATGCATCAGCAAAAACTAAAAGGGGTTGCAATAAAGGTATATGCAAGTTAATGGAAGCAGTCAGAGCTGGATAAATAAGGAGCACTATGAAACACTTTCTGACACAGGTGCTTGCCCAGCCAGGAACCCATTAGCACCTTGTCACAAAAGCCCCCAAGCACACAGGAATATGAATTTGGAAGTCACTGAAACCAATGGGCATACACAATTAAGTGACCAATGAAAACCTGTCATCTTCTCTTCTTCTTTGGAACATAGCCAGAAATGACTGGTGGGAGGAAAAGATAATTGGGGAAGACCTCAACTTCTGATGTTTACTGGCAGGGAAAAAAAGAAAAATAAAGGGAAAAAAGCCACAAAGACATAAAGAGTAAAAGAGAAAGAGTATTTGGTAAGAATATCTCCATTCTTTCTATAAGACTGTTACAAAACATCCAGCCTAGCAGTGACTGCTGACCTAGCAGGATCTAGAGGGAAACACACTGAACATCTCCTGACATTTTCATAAAGAGCAACTTACGAATTGCCTGCCAAAGACCAACATCTCTACCTTCAGCCTCCCTCACCAGCAGCCTCAGCATCCCCTAGCTCACTTCATCTGCTGCAGCTATGGTTACCTGGGTACGGTTTCTGTACCTCAGTTCTCCTATCCCTGCACTTCAGCCACTCAACAAATCCCAAGTTCTCCACCTTCGACTCCAAAGCTCCCCCATAGCATGAAGGCTGCTTGTGTCTTGGCTGTCAACAAGTAAACTTAAACCTTCAGTCTAACTAAAAATACACTCAGCTAGGTTTCTGGATGGAAATCTCTTTGGGTTTAACTCATAACCTTTATCTTCAATATTCATTCACACTCTGTTTAAATCTTGTTTATCCTTTCTAGGTTCTAACAAGAATCCACCCAGGTGTAACTGCATAATATAATCCTTTAATTATGAAGAAAAAAAAAAAAAGGCCTGAATAAGAAGTCACACACCCACCCTTCCCAGCACACCTCTTCTTACCCTGGTTGTCATGATTACACATCCTTATATGGGAAACTCTTTATTACGGTCAATTATGGAGTAATGCTGTTTCCAATGCAGAGCAGAGCCCCATTGTATTAGACATTGTGTGAGTACCATAAAACAAGGCAGCCCTCAAATTAAGGAACTTCTGGCAAGCTCATCCTGCAGAGGACTCCTCTGGCATTTGCTGCCTAAGACAGGGCTCTGGAATCCCTCCACTGTTTACTGTATGATAAACAGAGAAAAACCTCAAGAGAAAACATACATCTAAAAGTAAATGTCAAGCACACCTAGAAACACATTTAACAAAGATTTTTAAGGAAAAGCTGAACAGTCTCAGTGATTTTCATGGGCTCAACAGTTTCTTCCCCTAGGTTGTGTGTGCATGTTTACCACAAAGCACCAAAATACATGGGAAATGGATCTGACAGGTGCCTGAAAATACTCCAGTTTTCAAGGCCTATAAGAATGAAAGGCCCAACTCTGACAGGAACACCAGCCAGCAATAAATGCGAAGAGTCACCTTTCATGAGGCCACTGTGAAACACGTATGCAGCCAAGACGCTGTGCTTGCTTCAGTGGAATAACTTGAGTAACACGTGCAGATTGACATGCAAATAAACCTCTTGAAATTGCACCAAGAGAGGTGGAGAGAGAAAGACAATCTTGATTAAAATTTTTTGAAGGACACTACTACGAGGTGCTTAGTTATGATCAGCTCAACATAAATTATCATATAACCCATTTCCAATGAGAATGCAATATGAGCTAAATTTTACACTGATTTACAGCTTATGAAGGCTTCACCGAAAACCCTGCTTGTTTCACAACTCCAGGTCCATACAGAATTTAGGTCTGTTTTCTTTCATCAAACGTGTTCAATTGTGTATTAAGAGCGGAAGGTCAAAGAAACAGCAATAAAAGGATTTTAAAGAGAATGTATCATCCCCTATAAGGAGATTATGACCCCCTTTGCAAATTCTGAAAACTGTGTTCAGCTTGCCCTAAACTGATTGAAATGACATCACTACTGAAACAGTAATGTAAATTTTGGAAAGGAATATGATAATGATCCTTCTGTCCAAAGTATTTGTCTGATACTTTCAGAGACTTGATTCCTACTTTCAGTAAAATGGCATCTACCTGCATGAAGCCCATTTCATGTGCATGTCTGGGAAGGGCAAGTATTGGCCAACTCTGACAGCAACAGAAATGCATTCTTCTCTTCCTATTTTAACTCAACTCAAAGGCACTGAGAAATCTTTTTAAAAAAAATCCCACAGACTCTAACATCATCCACGTTCTGGTCACAGCTGCGGCACACAGCCAAAATACCAGCAGAAATTGTGATTTATTTGTATTAGTGTAAATGAGATCAGCGTCTAATCTCACAGCTGCAACTGTATGCCAAAATGAACGACTTGCAAAACTGTATTTTACGGGATATCCCTTTTAACAATCAACAGCCACAACAAAAAGATTTGGATTTTCAAAAGTACTTGGGTTTTGCATTTGGATCTTGACTTCAGGGATTTTTGTTTGTTTGTTTTAATTATTATTGCATGTCATAAATCTGTTCAGACATTATTTCCCTTTAATTTTGTATGTTGCCTTTAATAGCATATTTCGAGATATCGGCAAAATAGCCCTCTCCTTCACTACTAGCTCCTTTTGTGCAACCCTTAGCGCTCAAAGACGTGTGTGATTAATAGCTCTGCCAGCATTTCCCGTTTAAAAACTATTCTTATTTTATCTCTCTTTGCTCTGCTCCTGATTTTCCACTATTCTCTGATCCATGCAAAATTCCCACTGGCAGGACCTTCATGCAACCCAAAACGCTACAACTTCATTTCTCTCTGCTCCTTTTCCACATTGCCTCTCAGAAGACCCCATCAATTTTGTCTGACTGGATAATAACCAAACTTAAAAGCACAAACCTACAAGTAGCTGAGTGTCGGCTCTCAATGTTGGTTGAAACCAATAATTTAACACCTTTGGAAGAGCTCAGCACCTTGCCGGATCATAGCAGTTTGTTCTGGCAATGATTTTCCCACATCACTGTTTCTCAGAGACACCATTTTGTCATGAGTTTCAAGAAAATTCATGAAAAAAGTATTTAAGCAAGACCACCCACAATCCGTCACCAAGCAGATAGCACAGGCTCTATATAGCAAGCATTTTGGTCCTGCACAGGAAGCGTAAATTACACTTCCAAAATTATTCTGTCATCCCAATGAAAATTTAATTATTATTATTTTTTTAATCTAGTGTTTCTCGGCTTTTCAGGTAGCAGTGTCTCATCAGTATCTCATTCAGGTGTATCAGGGAAGAACCTAGCAGCCCTGGGCTGGCAGCCAAGCTCTCCTGTGAGTGACACTGAGCACAGATTTGCTCTGCCCCAAGCAGGAGCCAGGTGCTGCAGTGGCAGTAAGGGCGCAGGCTGCATCCCAGCAGTGCCACGACACAGGAGCCAGTGCTGAAACTGTGTGCTGGGAGGCTTCAGCTTCCTACTTCTTTCTAATCTACCTCATGAACAAGCCTAGGGCTTTATAGCACAAGGACACAGGAGTTACATCTCTAATGCCAGCATGATGTTAAGCTCAATGAAAGACAATTGAAACTTTGAAGGAAGAGAAAAAAGAAACAAGGCACAGAAGAGAGGAGGTGAAGAGGAATGAATTGCTTAGAATACATTTTTAAAAATACATTCTTGCCAGTAAATGATAGAAATAAATCAGAGGTATGAAGTCACTGGTAGCTGGATTTAAAAGAGAGTTTATGACCATTTGCTAAGGGGCCAGCATAAAGCATAAGCAAAAATCAGTGAAAATACAGCTTCGACTAACAATGATGGTCTTAAGCTATGGGAACAAATTCTTTGATTTAAATAAAATTATACTTCTTCAAACAGATTACAGGCAAGTT